>NC_056732.1:172151079-172176079 GCF_019279795.1 Protopterus annectens
CCAAAGCTAATTCTTTCCCAGGGAAAGAATTCGATTACATGCCGCTTCTATATTTTGCAGTTTCTGTTTTGTCAGTTCGACCAAGACGCATTTGAAAACATGCGTCTTTGGTCTGCTGATAGGAACCCTTTAAAGTTGAATTGTTTTTTTCTGACGAACAAAAAAACACCCAGTACTGTTTTGTCATTGGTGGGTTCTAAGCAGTGGCAGATTGGACAACAATAAGTATAGCTTTGGTGGATCATCGATACCGGCAAATCAGGTGGGCACAATGTCATTTTTTAAATGTTGGAGGTTTTAGTGTGTGTGTTTGTTTGTTGGGAGGGCTGCAACTGTAGATGATTATTAAAGACCGAGACTAACGGACTGTGGAGAATATGTTATTTGTTTCAAAACCTGATACTTGGATACTAGGCATGCCAAAAGTAGATTTGTTAAGATATAGCTTCTTGCCATTTGCAGTGGATGGATATTTAAATTTAATGGACAATACTAGCAGTATGAGTGTGGTCCTGTAGGGATTTGGAGGATGCCAAGTCTACCACTGCCAATGTCTTGCAAAGTGACCTGGAAATGGAGATTGGGATGTTACTGAAAAAAATACAGGAAGTGGGCTTAGAAATATAGTTTAATTAAACAAAGTGCACTTGCAATTTGCAGGCCATTATTTAATTTATTTCAGGTAGTCCAGATCCTGGTAGATTGTATCCCATTAGACTTAGTTAGGGAGAGCTATAATTCCTGGGAAATAAGCAGCCCTAGTTTCAGTGAAAGCTCTGTGGTTGTTTGCAGGTAGGAAGTTGCAGAATGTGGATGCAATGTGTTTTATTTATTATTTTTAATGCATTTGTCCTTTCAAAGCATGGTTTTCTTTGTTGCAAAATAAGGCAGGATTGAATGAACCATATAATGCTTACCTGACAATGATGGGATAGAAAGATAAGTGATGTATAATGTTTGCAGCTACAATTGTTTCAATGGGGTCTGTGATGCATAACTATTTTTGGGCCTGTGTTCCACTTTTATTTTTCTCTTTCTCCAGATTTCTTGCTCTAAGGTTGAGAGGTATAGCTCCATACTAAATCAGAAGGTAGTATTTACCTTGGAAGACTTTTCAGCATAATTACGAGAAACAGAGCCTTTTTAAGATCTTTGCTTATTTCCAGTATAAACTGCCATGTAACCTTACAAATAACCTTCTTATTAAACTACTTTGGAATTGACAAGTATGCTTCATTGGTTCGGACGCAAGCATAGAGTGCTAATGTGACAGCTCAGTAAACTGTCAGTCTGTGAATTTCTGCACAAATTAAAATGTCTGAATGTCAAATGGTTTTAGATTGGAGGGAAGTTATATGTTTACTCCAGTATGTAGTATGATCTTAGGGAGTTTATAGATTTATTATTGATTTACTGAGCAGTTGTTTGCTAATTTATTGATGGTCCTTTTGGTGGTGGGAAATTAGTTGGATAAGTCCATCTCTAGTATGACTTTTTTTTTCAGATATTTTTACTTCCAGGCAATTTCATTCACCGAGTGTGTGTCATGTGATTACTGAGGTTGCCTATTTTAGAAGTAGGGGCTCCTTGTGTGTGTGTGTGTGTGTGTGTGTGTGTGTGTGTGTGTGTGTGTGTGTGTGTGTGTGTGTGTGTGTGTGTGTGTGTGTGTATATATATATATATATATATATATATATATATATATATATATATATATATATATAAATAAAAGAGAGAGATTTAATATGTATACCGAATATATTTTTGCAAATGGAATTCTTAGTTAAGTAGGCCCCTCTTCTTGGGCAAGTAGACTTGAGTAACCAATATTACATCTTAGCCATCCAGCTAGGAAAGTTTAGTATGTGGATTTTCCATCAGGTTTGATGGAGGCTATGCTACTTACTCAAGGAGTACATTTATGGCTATCCATCCATTTGTCGTGTTGCTGAGCTACATTGTTTGACAATGAGAAGAACTTTTTACAGAAGTTGAAGTTTTTGTATCAAGAACCTGTCCATACAAAGTGGCTTGTTTATGTTGCAGTGAAGGCTGTGGCCTTTGTAGTGAGAGTTTTAAGTATAACCAGTATTTCTGAGGTGGAGGAAGTCTCTTAAGGCAGGATCTTTCTTAGCCTGGAAAGCAAGCTAGAGATGGAATTTATAGGGGCCAATGAGAGGCAGAAGAGAGTAAGAAGCTTTTTAGTTTGTTTGGATAACTAAGTGAACTTAGTCCTTTGACCTTTTTTGACAGAAATGTTTGTAGTCTTTCTTTTGGCAGGGTGTTTTGCTGAGGCACATGCCAATAGGGGCTTTGTACTCAGTAATGGCTCTTATAAAGTAAGAATTCAGGGATGTTATGATCACCTTGTCCCTGGATGAGACCACTAATGAGGTGGACCATGTAAAAAGCTTTCTGTACAATGGAGACAACATGGTGGTCAAAAGTTAGGTTTCTATCAACCTGGGTGTCCAAGCACCTCAACTGATTACATGCTTACAACATTATTATTAATGTGAGGATTTGTGGGGACATCACACTCCCCAAAGGAGATGATGCATTTTTGGCATTTAGCTTGAGGCCATGTTTCTGGCACCAGACATTTGTTTGGGTGAGACCCTCTTGTAGCTTATTTAGAATTGTATTATTAAGTCATTAATGTGAATTATTTACTTTATTGCAAATTTGTTGGCTTATTTGTGGATTATAGTATTGTAGGGCTGCTAATGTTGACATTTTACGTAGTTGGACTGCTGGACTGATTTTCCCAGTGAGAAATGCTAGTGCTGTAGTGAATATCTGTTTATTTGTAAATATATATACACATTTTATATATATATATATATATATATATATATATATATATATATATACATACACACGCACAAATATAATATATATATTAACTAAGATATTAGAGTTAACTGTTAGATTAGAGAATTAGAATTAGAATGAGAATTAGAATTTTAAGGCAAATATTAGGCATTTATTACATTTAATCATTGTTCGAATGCACCTACAGTACAGCCAAGAGGTTGACTTCTGTCACCCGCGACAGGGAAAGAGTTAACTATACGATATATTTTATATGCGGCCCCAAGACCATTTCTGTTCACTCAATGCGGCCCTGGCAAGCCAAAAGGTTGGACACCCCTGCTATAAAAGTATTTGCCATTGTTTTTAAGTGTAATGGGGACACTATTGTAAACATGTGCTCCTGTTTTTCCCCCTCTTTCTCCCTTCTCTCCTTCTCCTTGTTCAGTTTTAAGAAATGTAGGCACTTAGATGTAAAACAAGTCTGGTTAAACCAGCATGACAAAAGTAAAATTAACGTGTTTTTCTCATTCTTGCATGGGGGAAATGACTGGATTAAGGGGCTTAGATTGATCTAAAACACATTTTAAAGAGAAAGCAAGTAAATGAAAAATAGTGAATATTATAAAGCTTTTTTCTAGCAAATAAATGTATGCTTAAGTAGCAATTCTGTATCTGGTCCGCATGTCTCCATGTAGACAATCTGACAAAGAGAAATTGGCTAGGAGATGATGTTCTCTGAAAGCATTCAGGACTCAGGTGTTTTCCTAGCTGGGAGAGCTATAACGATAAAACAAAACCACACAGCACTTAGAAGCACAGGAGAGAAAATGGCTAGGAGATTATGTTCTCTGAAAGCATTATGGTGTTTTCCTAGAAGGCAGAGCTGTAAGGATAAGACATAACCACACAGCACTTAGAAGCACAGCCTGCACCATGTGTCTTAGCATAGATAACCTTTCTTTTAGGTTAACACAATTCTGTAAGTGTGGCTGTCAGTCTGAGACATTTGTTCCTATTAGGAGGGTAGTATTTCAATATCTGAAAATGTACATTGTTTTGTGTGTTTGTATTAAGTTAATGGATTTTAGGTGGGTATTGGGGGGTGTTTTTTTTTTGTGGACTTTCAGTAAAACAAAAAGTTTTTAAGATGTGACACAAGCTCAAATGGATAGGACGAGAAACTGCATAAAAGTTCAGCCTACCAAACAGGTATATGCATGTAAAAAGCTGGTATACATAAAGTTGAATAATAACTTATTAATATAATGATGCTTTCTGTAACATCTTTAAATGTCAATGGTCTTACAGATAAATACAAAAAAGAAAGAATAGTGAACTATATTAAAAATGTACAGTGCAAATAGTTATGCTACAGGAGATGCACTTCGAAAGAACTGAACATGTGAATCTGATAAAGAAAGGTTTTCAGGATGGCTATTCAGCAGAATACCTGGGACAAAGGAAAAGAGGAGTACTTCTATTAATTGCAAGAGGAGCTCCAATAGTGATAGAACAGTATAAAAAAGATAATAATGGCACATTTACAGTACTACAGGACTACTGGCAAGGGAGAAGGATTACACTGGCATGTATTTATATTCCACCTAAAACTGCTATAATGGGGCTTAAAAGGGACAATCCCAGAGTCTACAATTCTGAAGTAAAGAAACTTGTCCTGATATCTCCTAGATGTCACTACCCACTTACCACGTCATCATCACCCTAGTTCTGGTTTTCAATTTACTTTATGCAGCCCTGCTTTCATTCCCTCTGGTGAACACAGTTAACAATATTCAATTCCTGTCGAAGCTTTTAGTCCCCAAATCACTGGGAAACAATAAGGTTATTACATTTTTGTGTGCGTGTTTGCAGTGGCAGTGGTTAGGCAAGACTTTCAGTGTTTACTTTTTATGAACTTGTTAAAAAGCTTATCCTAACAGTGCAACTCTTTATTTCCTTTATTTATTCCGCAGAGTGTGACTGTGAGCAATATAGTCAAAAGAATACAACTTAGTGAATTCATACTAAATCCTGGCAGTCTCTTGACTTACTCCCCTTACTCTGTAGTAATGCAATCTCAGAATTAGTATGTAAAACTATCACAGATTGCCATACCATACAGCCCCTATTGAGACAGTAAGTATAGTTTTGGACTTCATTGTTTGAAAGGAATCTACTGCTTTCATTACACAATTTCATTTTTTTTTTTTTTGCAGAAGACCATTACAACTGTCTAGTATTCAGAGATCGAAAAACAAAACAGGAGAAAAAAAAAAAGACTGCTTCTACTACTGTTCAAAACTTGCATCATTCTGATGCTTTCTACACAGCAAGTGACCGTCATACAAAAATAAAATGAAATGAACAGAAAACTGTTAACTAATGTTTTAGCTTTGCATTGCACTTATGCTTTCCTGCAAGGTAGTAGCAAGGTCATCAAATTCCTGAAAGGCTACTTTTCTCCGAGGATAAAAAGCACAGGTGAAACTAATGTATGACTCAGTGAGAGCTGTTGTGAGTACAACTGCAAATTAAGATACAATTTGACTAAGACCATGGAAACTTCCTGAAAGCACTCTCCACAACCCCCACAGCCAAACAAAACTGGAACATGCTCAGAAAGCCAGAATGAAGATGCAAAGACCAGAATTAAAAAAAAAAACTCTCTGTAATTGTCAGTTTAAGAGAATTCTGGGGAAAATAATCAGCTTTCAGCAAGGAATATTATTAATACGTGGGGGGCTGGAATTTGATTTTCAGCAGTGAAGATGTGTCTGGGGGGCCAAGAAGGGAAAGTATAACAGAAGAGGGTAAGCTAGACTTGACAGAATTTCACAGGAATATGTGCATTTAATTAAATGTCTTTATATGCACCCAATAGCTATTTCAGACCATGCGCCAATAACAACAAAAATAAAACGCACATAGTAATGAAATAAAAATGATACATTGGTGCTTTCCCACCTACCTGTTTAAAAGAGAGGAATTTAAGGAATGGGTAGTGTAAATTATTCAGGAACTATTAGAGAAGATAGAAATTTCTTCTGAAAATATAGCTAGGAAGTGGGATAAACTTAAAACGGAGTTTATAAAACAGGATGGAAATAAATGCAAGTGAGATATGGTTAAGAAGTACAAAAATTATTTAAAGGGACTGACAAATCATAGGAAGATACTACGCTATTGGCCATGAGGCCCTTATAAGCTTAGCCAAGAGTTTAGCCCATGCATAGACAAATCAGCATCCAATGCCCCTGTCCAGCAGGGACATGGGTGGAATCCCAGGTGATGTACATTCTATTTCCCATCCAGTTATCCAGATTGCGCTTAAAAAAGGGGTAAAGAGGTACTCTGCTTGACGTGGAGAGTGAGTCTATTCCATAGAAGGGGGAGTCTCTGGGACACAAATCTGTCCTGCCAGCAAGTTCTATTGATGTCACAGACCAGGTTGAGGCCGCGTGTGCGGGTTACTCGAGTGGAGCTCGACCTACGGATATGCAGCAGTTCCTTTAAGGCAGGGTTCGAGATCGCCTTGTATGCCAGAGAGAGGTCGCCTCTGAAGAGTCTGTATGAAACAGAGTAGAGGGACAGGCTTTTAGCCTGTGTATAGTAGATTTCGGAGGCCCTGGATTCTCCTGGTGAGGAACCTCTGTGGTCTCTCCAGCCGCTGCATGTGCTTGTGAGGTACATGCCGAATGGGGCACTGTACTCAATAATGGGCCTTATAAGGGAAAAATACAGGGATGTTATGACCTCTTTGCCCCTGGATGAGATACTTATGAGGTGGGCCACGTGGAAAGCTTTCCATACAATGGAAGCAACATGGCGGCCAAAGAAGTCAGGCTGCTATTAATCTGGGTGCCCAAATCCCTCATGACTGACTGCAAGCTTAGAACGTTGTTATTAATGTGATCATTTGTGGGGACATCTTTCCTCAAAGGGGATGATGATGCATTTTCTGTTTTCAGCTTAAGGCCATGTTTCTGGCACCAGTCATTTGTTTGGGTGAGACAATCTTGGAGGATGTCCACGTTCACTAGGGGACTTGATGACCACTCCCAACTTGCAGTCATCTGCAAACTTGGTCAACCATAGCCCACTGAGTTTGGCCTGTACCTCAGAAAAGTATATACCAAATAACAGAGGCCCCAAGACCAAACCCTGGGGTACGCCACTCGATACGGCTCTACTTCTTGAGGTGGCTTCCCCTATTTTGACTAGGTGGGTTCCATCACTGAGCCAGTTGGCTACCCATCTGGTAACATACGTGTTAAAGTACTGCAGAATGGGGGAATCTCACAGAACACGTAGAGGAGCAACTGCAGAATGCTAAACAGAAAATAATACAATAATATGCATGAGTTTAGAAATACTGCTGTTAAGCAACTGTTTTTTTTTTTATAATAGCTAGATCACAAAAACTTTTAGCACAATGACTCGGGTAACAGAAAGTAGAAAGGGCTTTCACCAAGCTTAGAGCGCCTATAACAAAGGAAGATGAGGAATCCTGTAGAGGTATTAGAAATATTTTGGACATTCTATGAAAGTCTGTATAAAGCAGAGAAATATGGACATCAAGAAAAGATACAAAGGAAATGTTTATGAAAGAATTAAATATGCCAAGGTCAGAGGCAGATGAGGCTCAATTACTAACAGTTAGTATAGGACTATAGGAAATAAAAATGGTGATGTATAATCAAAATTTTGTAAGGTTTTCTTTAACAGTATTTTAAGAGGAGGAGAAGTACCAACATCCTGGAAGAAAGCAGTGGTAGCTGTAATACCTAAAGAGGGTATTCTTTAACAGTATTTTAAGAGGAGGAGAAGTACCAACATCCTGGAAGAAAGCAGTGGTAGCTGTAATACCTAAAGAGGGTAAAGATCTGTCAGATCCAGCTTCATACAGGGCCATTTCAAAACAAAAAACATGATTATAAAGTGCCCATGTCTATAATGGCTAAAAGAATGACAAAAGAGATGACCAAATTGATAGATGTGGATGAATGTGGTTTTGTGGAGGGGAGGCAAACGTCTGACAACATTAACAGAACGTTGATGATCTAGAGGGAAGCAGAATGTAAGAAAATATCACTGTTGTTGGTAGGTCTTAATGCAAAGAAAGGATTTGATAGAGTGAGCTGGGACTTTATGAGAAGGGCAATGGAAGTATAAACATTTGTATTCTCTGATTAAATTAGTAAATTGATTAGGAGGATATATGAGGGATAGGAAGAGAAAATTAAAGTGGGTGGGGTCCTCTCATAATTTCTGCTTGAGCAGAGGAACCAGGCAGGGTGCCCACTTTCCCTTTGTTATCTGCATTACATTTAGAACCATTACCAAAGAAAATAAGGGACTCAGAAATTTAAGGACATAATTAATATAGTAGTCAAGAAAAGTTGGCTCTATTTGCAGATATTAATTTTATACCAAACAGAACCAGAAAATGTTATCACAGTGTTGTAGAACATTTTGAGGTAGTTGCAAATCTTTTCAGGATACAAAATTAATTAAGCTAAAACAAAGGCAATAGAAGTAAATTATGTACCCCACACATGAATTGGTTCAGTAGTATCCATATTTATAGGGATGTGATAAAACAAAGTATTTAAGTGTATGAATTAAAATGATTCTAGTGTGGCAGCTAAGATTATATGTGGGAAGAGACTAAACAAAACTTTATACAAAAACTGAGAAACTGGAAGCTCTGTTATATGGCTATGGATAGTAAGATACAAGCAGTCAAAATGTTTTTAGTCACTCCAGTCTTATAAACAGATCGGGCATATTTTTATCAACCAGAGGAGAAATTGAGGATAGGAATTAATAAAGAGCTGAAGGATTTTATCTAGAGGGAAAGATGGCTACAGTCAAGTGGGGGTAAGCAGATTCTTCCAACAGAACAAGGAAGATTGTGATTACCTGATTTGAAAGGGTATTTCAGAGCTACATAGTTAAGGCTCCTATACATTAGCACGCGCAAAAAAACTATAATTCAAAGTAGAAAGGGATGATGATGAAAAAGAGGGGAAACTGAAGAAACAGGGAGACACTGGGACTTTGGATGCAGATCTTTAAAGGAGAACAATAATCATAGTGACTATTATATTCATAAAGTAAAAAAGATTATTCTAAGAACTAAGCCAACATGGGAATGGAGAAAGGAGATTCTGCCGATAGAGATGACTGCAATTAAGAGATATAGACAATAGGCTAGAGGGTGCTGAAATTTATTGGAAAAAACTGGCAAAGGAACCAAGGTATTGGGTACAAATAAGGTAACAAAATGGGAAGATGACAAGAATTTATTTGGACTGCAGGTTAGAGACTGCCTTCCTATCAAGGATTGATATCAAGAGTATAGGCAAAGAGCTAGAAGAGAAGCTGCCATTAAAAGAAATAATTACAGCATATAAAATATTGCATGATATAAGATTCAGAGAATATTAGAAAGGATTGGGAAGACAGACTGGATAAGCAATTCAAAGAAACAATGGGGCATATATGTATGTCTCCCAAATATGAAAATTGGTGTAACTAGGGAAATGATTTTTCTGAACTATGATACAGAATTGGAATTGCCTAGATATAGTAAGGCCTTGCCGAGTCTAATTATGGTGGCTAGAAAATGGAAATCAAATTCTAAACAAACTTGTGCTGAATATAATAACAGAGATAAAGCAACTGGAATTGGGATCCTTAGAAAAGGGTAAAAGCAAATTACACAGGAAAAATATGGGAATTGTGAGAACAATACATACAGGGGTGGAATGAGGTTTAACTGAAGGCAGGACTTGAATGAGCTAGGTTATGCCTGACTGACAATGACTGGGTAGAAGGGATATATAATGTTTGTAACCAGGATTACGTTAATATGGTTTGTGATTTAAAATGCTTGCAGCTGGAATTGTCAATATGGTTGGTTTTCATTTATATAAAAGGTATAATTTTGTTATCACTTATGACATAGGCAAAGATTTTTTTTTTGTGTTTAAACAAGAAACACAAATGAGGATGTCAGGCAGAAAGGGGGGGGGGGGTCTAGTCTCTGGGTCACTGCCCATCCAGCATGGGAAACTCTACTGAAAAGCGACTGCCTTTCCACTTACAAATAAGACCCCTCCCCCAAAAAATGGTCTCGTTTCTCCTTCGAATTACCTAAGGGGGAGACATTACATGATGCATCCTGCTTAAACCCACTACTAACTCTGCCCTGGGTTTGGGCAGGCATAGCCAGAGCAGCAGATTACTGCTCTGTATCAATTTGCCACAATGCCAAACTTGAGATGGAAGCTACTGAACCAACAAGTCAAGTCAACACTGCCTTGTCACAACCTTGAGCCCAAAACACCCATCACCAGTGGTCACAACTATAGTCTCCAACCATACGATGTGAAGTGTATTTGGATGTGGCAAGCAATGGCCACAGCACAAGGTAGTAGTGCACATCCCTTATCCTGGTTAGCTGGAAGGCAATGCATAAATCCTGACCTGGTCTGCAGCAATCAACACCCAAAATCACCTCCTGGGTGCCTGATAATAGTACATAAGCATTTGTCAATGCTAAATGTTGGTTTGCTTTTAAAGGTCTACTGTACTGTAAAACATGGCAAGAAATTACAAATTAGAAGTGAAGCAGAAATAAAACATTTTAAATCTACAGAAAAAATCTATGAGATAAGCAGCATAGCCTACCTATTTTTGTGACTCTTTAGTATTTGTCAGTCAAGGTACTGTATTTTCCAATGTGAGTAGTCATAATGTATATGAACATTCCAGCCAAAATGTCAGCATATGGAAAATTAATGTAATATTTCAAGAACCTGAGAACAATATGTCTTGTACCTAAATAATCTAACACTTACTAATGCCATGCTTTAAGAAACTTGTTTTATAAACAATAAAGTTCTTAAAAAAAAAAAAAAAAAGTGACCATGGGGAAATAATATACAGCATTACATCTCTAATTGTTTCACATACTCTGCAAACTAACACAACCACACTGTCCATTTCTTTCTCTGCTACAAATCACAATGAAAGAGAAGGCACCGTAAACCTGTCAGTGTGATGAAACTCATGATACATCATGCAGAACACAGTTAATGGCACCTAATTTTACATGGCAAAGCTTAATAGGAGGTATCAGAACGAGGCGTTTTCTACTGTTACTGAACATTGAGTATTCTGCAGATTGGAGAAATGTACTTACATGCAGGCTTACCAGTGATCTAGTCTGTGTGCTGTAGCTTATGACCTTGACAGAGAAGCAACATACAACTTTAAAAATTATGTCTGTGAGCTAATATATCCCCTTTGTATACTGCCTCTCATCGACTAGGAAATAATACAATGAAAGAAACATCATATGCTCCAAACATCATATGTCAAAAACAAAGGTGATCAAGGGCAAGCAACATGCTGCATAACTTTCTATGCATGCTGTTTGTTTTATGGTCAAATATAGGGATAATGGAAGTTCTGCTACTTTCACTTATTCTCGGTAAGCTGCCATAACCGTGCACAATGCTTTTCTTCTGCTTTAGTAGTAAATCATTGGTAAAATCATGCAATTAAAAATAATCCTGATCCAAATAATGCTATGCTTTAAAAAGTATTTTTTTAAAATAATACTACTAAAATGAAAAATATGTTTTACTGAAGTAAAACTTGTGATGCTTTCACATATTTGCTGTGAGATGTCATAACCAAAGATATTTTGTCTTCCTCAGTAACTACCACACACTAATGAGAAGGAATGCTGCCACTTTGACAGAATGCATTGCACCTTTGTGGAGCACGTCTGCAAGGGGTCACAACCATAGACATTTTTTTTCCTTTTTCTACGTAGCTATAAACCACACCAAGAATAAAGGAGCAGGAAAGCTGCCAAAGTAATAAAAACCATAACACTTCTGCAAAACATACAACTGATTTTGGGTATATCTGCCCCTTCCAATTGGTACCACTAAGCAACTGCACACTGCTAACCACTGCGGATTAAACAGTTGAGTTAGCATGATCAAGGAGCAAACAAATTCCTACGGGCAGAATTATCTTTTGAAAAGGCAACTAAAAGTTCTGATCCTGACACTGAAATGAATCAATGTATTGATGCCAAAAAAAAGAGGAGGAGGAAGAGCACACAAACAAATCTATGACCTTCTCCAACAGGATGTTAAATCTCAAAATTCCTAAACACATTTTTTACCAAATATGTGCATCTTGCTAACTAGAAGTCTGCCCTGGAGTACAGCTTGTAAGGCAGACCAGGCTAACAAAGTCCAAAAGATTTATGGTATTTGCTTGGACAGGTTTGCCTATGTATTTTTTCTTTTTTTTTTTTTTTTTTTTTTTACTCCAAGCAGACTTCAAAGAATTTTTTTCTCAGGTAGACTGCAAATGTTGGGTGTGATAGGGAAGAAAGAGGTAACTGGGAACATAGTTTTTGGGAAGTGTAGTGAGATGGCAGACTTTAAAGAATTCCCTGCAACCTACTCTTGTCAGAAATATCAGGTATGCAAATTGCTGTAGCTAAGGAAATTATTCGTTGGGATACAGAATGTGAACTGCCTAAACATAGTAAGGCCTTACTAACCAATTATGTTAGCTGCTAAAAAATCAATTAGTATAAAATGGAAATCAAAGTCCAAACCTGCTGTACCTGAAGTATTAAATATTATAAAAAGAAATAAGAACTAAAAAAGGAAGGACCAAATTACATAGAAACAAATATAAACTGTGGAAACAATACATGAAAAATAATATTCAGGAGGAGGAGGAGAAGTGAGGTTTAAGGGAAGGCAGGAATTCTGCAAATTAAATAATGTTAACTATCATCAGTTCAACAAAGAAAGAAAATGTACGTGATTTATAATGCATACAAATGGGAAAAATGAGAATATGTTTTTCTTTGCTGTTAATGTATGTTTGCTAGTATGTTTGCCAGTATCTTAAGCGATAACTTAATGAAGATGTTAAAAAAAATAAAAGGGGATAAGAAAGGTGGGTGGGTGCTCTTACTGCAGTAATGATTCTATCATCTAAACATCCACAGTTGCAGGAAATACCTTTAACACAGCCATTTTACATTAATCATGAAGATCACTGCTGCAGTTCATTTACAACAAACAAGACATTTAAGCATAGAAGGTTCCCGACGAGGGACACTGCTGTCACAAAAAGCATGCTGTAGTCCTGCACCAGTCAGTTGGTAACAGATAACACAATATGGCATTCTGGACATACATCACTAAACTCTCATCTATATATTTGTTCCCGACATTCACAGGTCACATGCCTTGTACTCCGAGATGTATATGTAACAGAGAAATCTATGGCTAGTAAATGTCCCAGTTTTTGGAATGGTGAAAAGAAGGCAGGGTTGCTACTCATCTGGGCAGCCCACCATTACAGTTCTCTTATGATGAAGGGGAATGCAATCGCTTTTCCTAGGAGTCATGTTAGTCCCACAAGCTCTTCAGTGAGCTTCCTCATTGTAATACTTATTGGATGACAATTAGGATGGATATAGACACACATTCTAGGGCTTTCAAGAAAACTGTCAAGTAAACCTCTTGTATCGTTTTACTTATTTTGGTTAATTAGTGAACTGCCTCCTACAGAAAACATTCCTGAACTTGAGCACTTATACAAGTATGGGAAGATGTGAATTTTCTTCACTCAAGTGCACAAAGACGGCTCTATATCAAAATCAGAAAGACGGAAACCGCGAATACAAATACATTGACATGTAAAGAGCGAACTACCATAAGAGTGAACCACCTAGTGAGCGAAAACCAAAACATCGAACGGATTTCTTTTGGTCAGCAATGCGATTCTGGGGATAAGGGAATATACCCTTTCCCCACTGTAGTACAATCTCGGAGTTGGTATATTTAAGTAGGGAGGTGTTGGGGGCGCAGGGAGCTTGCCCCCCCCCCTGCAAAAGTGAAATTGGTGTGCCTTGTTTGCTGTAGCATAAACTATATCCAGGCCTGCTGAATCTAGCTTTGTTTGTATAACTTGAGCACTAATCCAGGCCTTCTTTTTTGGAGAAGGTTCCCCTGCACCCCAGTGGCAGAAGTGTGCAGTTAGAACTTATCTGATTGAAGACTACAAAGAACAGGGCTCAGTTTTGAGATTATTTTACTGGTTAATTGGGTAATTTGTTTAAAAGCCATTTCTGACTGCTTGTAGTCATATAAAGCTGTTTTAAGTGTATTTTTACTGTTTTTGCCTTATCTTTAAAAAAAAAAAAAATTTCCTTGTTTCCTGCCTTCCTAAGCTAGTATAGTCCAGTTTTCAGGCTAGTTCTGAATTCAGGGCTGTTACAATTTTCTGAGTTGCCCATACCTTACTGGGATAGTGGGAGGTTTCTCTGTTCACCTGTGAGAGAGGGAGCTTTGCGTAGCCATCTGTCCCTGGAGGAGTGGTTCCAGCCCAGAAGTTAGTAGTTTGTGGGCCATTTTGAGCTAATTTCTATCTCTGTAAAAACTGCATTTGCACGGTTTTGCACATCCAGGCAGCGCCAGTTAGCTACAGCTAAATTTATCCTGGCTCCACCAAGTCTCCTCTTCAGTTTTTCCCTTGAAAGTAGTCTAACTCTCAACCTAAGCACTTAAAAAGCATCCTACAGTCCAGCACTTGCAAAGACCTAATAGCAAGCACTAATATACCCAGACACTTGATTGCCTAGCAGGGCAAGGCTCATTATTCACCCCTCACCAACCAAGCAGCTCACCCCACTATTCAGACATGACCAAAGGGCAATTTCAGGTATACTCTCCAGTCCAGCTGGTGAACCTGGGTATCCTGAAGCAATGTTACAAATGCCTCATGTACACAGACAACCCTCTCCTCCTACCACAAAACATTAACATATGCGAGAGATGCAATTATATAGCTAAATTGGAGGTCAAGCTCTCTCCACCCAAGACTGGAACAAGCAGTCATGAGGTGAAGGTTAACACTTGCATCACAAATCCAGCCTCACATAGACATACTAAACTAGCACTGGCAAAAAAATACACATACATACACAAAATCATACTCGGAGGCTCTAAATAAAAACCCGCAAAAGCATCACAGACCTCCAAAGCAGACACCCAAAAAACCTGCACCTCCCGTCACAAACCAGACAACACATAAAACACAAAAATTAGTGTGCCGCACAATCACAGCCCTTAAGGCGAAATAACATACCTAACACACTAGTAATAGGTGACTCTATAGTCAGGCACACTGATGTCCCACTCACTAGGCTGGACAAGGAGAAGGTTACTGTTAGCTGCCTGTCGGGAGCCAGAATCCGCCACATAACACAAGCACTCAGGTCACTCCAGAACAAGTAGAAATATGACTCGGTCATTGTTCATGTTGGTGTGAATGACCTGAGACGTACCTCCCTGGACTACATGAAAGAGAGACATGGAAGAGCTCTCTGATCATGTAGCCCAGACGGATATGACCCTGACCCCAAGTAGCATCCTGCCCTCACCAAGAATGATACCATAGTATAAAGACAAAAATTATGAATTTCAACAATTGGCTAAGCTTCTGGTGTCATTCAAAGGGGATCCAGTGTCTGTTAGACTGGGACAACATCCTCAACAGGCCTCGTTGTTTCGCAAGAAATGGCTTGCACCTGTCACCCCTAGGCTTTCGAATACTGGCCAAGGCTCTTGCTGCCCCCATAGTGGCTTTTTTAGGCAACGCTTAAAAGTCAAACCCACCTCCATAAACAGCACAAATAAAAATATGAGGGTTATGCTACTGAACGCCAGGAGTTTAAATCTCAAAATGCATGCGCTCGAAGCACTCCTCAGTATGGAGAACGTTGACATCTGAGCAGTAACCGAAACCTGGTTCAAGGCTCCACAGAGAATCCCAGCACTACCGGGCTACAACTCATACCACACATTTCGGCCACAGAACATGGACCGAAACACAAAAGGAGGGGGTGTATCCATATTCATCAAGGATACCTACACCTCCAGGTTAGTTGCACGGTATGATACCTCCGAGATCATTCATGTGCAACTAACATCAGGCAAATTTGCAATGCAAATTGTGGCTTGCTACACATCACCCTCCATGACCCAGGACCACCACTCCGCCTTTCTGGAGACTCTGGAAACTCTGGAAAACATGAAGGTCCTACTAAATATCCCTGATATTGGGCAATTTAAATTACCCTACTGTTAACTGGGAAAGTACAAACTCCCAAGTCCAGCGCTTCCTGGAATTTATCAACTCAAATGCTCTGGATCAGCTGGTAAACTCCCCTACCAGAGGTGAAAACATATTGAACCTGGTCATCACCAACATGGGTGACCAGTGTTCCACACCAGAAGTCAACCCATCACTGGTTAGATCAGACCATAACAACCACGAACAAAACCTCAAAAGAAAGACAGCAAACTAGGTAAACCACAAAGGCGGGTAGCACTGTAAGCAGAGACAGAAAAAACAGATAAACTTCAAACAACCACAATTTAGTTAGAGCTTTCGGTAGGGTCAGTGTCCTACCTTCTTCAGACAACTAAAAACCAATTAACAGAGTATTTAAAACATAGGACACGTCACAATTAAACAATTAATAAATTACTATAAGAAAATACTTGTCCTTAAAGAAACAATGGTTTTCCTAATGCTATACGCTATATAAATATAAATATATGCATATCTTGCGTATAGAAGCCACGAATGCTAGATGTTAAAAACAAATCAATGCATGTTTACAAACAATACTATTATTTAGTTAATTAAAAAATGGATATGTATAATATATATATATATATATATATATATATATATATATATATATATATATATATATATATAATAAATATGTATAAATATAATGTGTTAAATTCAGATTACTTCATAAAAAATGGATCTAAAATATATATAAATATATGTATATACAGACAAGAGGACCCATATGAAAATAGTGAAAAAATGAATATGTGTGTTTCTTAATATATCTATATTTCTGTAAAGAAATATGTATGTAATAAATATGTATAAATATAATGTTACATTAAGATTACTTTGTTAAAAATGGATCTAAAACATATGTAAATATGCATATATGCAAGCAAAAAGACACACATAAAAATGCATATCAGGGGCAGTTTCAAAAGTAACACTCTAGCAGGAAGCAATCTAGAAAAACAAATACCTTGGTACCTATAGCAACTTGCCATCATAAGCTCAAAAAAGTAAGCAGTATGCTGCTCATAAATATAAAGCAAGAATATTTTAATCATCTATTTAAAGCTAAACGTTTTAACAAGCTTTTAACAGATATATATTCATTCAGACCAGGATATATATGGGCTTCAGTTCGAATCTGCCACATAATTTCATCAACTTCTAAATTTAACTGCCAAGGGCCACCTCTGGGGTCCAGATGCCTTTGTTGCAGAACCGAAAATTTAAACCCATGGTCAGGAAAGTCAACAATATGCCTCGAAAAGGCATTATTCATATCTTTTTTACTAATAGCATGAACATGTTCATAAATTCGTTGTCTTAATTTTTTCTGAGTCTTTCCGATATAAAATACAGAACACTGGGAACAGGTAGCTACATATATAACACCTGCTACATATATAACACAGTGTGGCAATTATACCTTCCATTTATGAAAAATGCTTTGTTTTTTAACATAACTTTGTTGTCTCCACAAATATACTTACATTGGTGGCATGCACCACATTTGTACATTCCAGAGTTGCCACGGATTGGAGATTTTACATTCCTTTCTAGAATGGATTTTAAATTTGCCCCTCTTCTAAAAATGATTTTAGGTTTTATACCCAACGATTTAAGTAACCCTTTATCCTCTATAATAATGGACCAATTCTTGTATAAAATTTCTTTCATATTATGATGGTCCACCGAATAGGTACAGAGAAAACTAACTCTATAATCTAATTCTACCTTATAAGGAGCCACCTCATTAGCTACCTTCAAAACATTGGGCATAGGGAGTGTACTATTCGCCAGCAAGGGCCTAAAATGACCTACTCGTCTCTTATTGCTGACTTCTAAGCAGATAGAATCAAACAAGGGCCCTGGATATCCTCAACTTAAAAACATACTCTTATGAAGTGAGCATTCCAGATAAAAATCATTATCATCGGTAACCATCCTAGCCGCTCTCACCAATTGTCCTTTCACGACAGCTCTTTTTTGGTGATATGGATAGCTACTCGTAAAATGTAGAAAGGAATTTGAATAGGACGGTTTTCTATATATCACACTCTTATACCTACTATTAGTTGTATCTTTAACTAAATTAACATCTAGATAATTAATTGCCACTTCTTCAAACTACGTAAATTCGAAGAAATCAGTCATAGATAAGTGCTTTGGACCCTTTCCATATAATTAAACATATCGTCCTGGTAACGAGTGTGCCAGGCTACATTCTCTATAAATAAATCATTCTGAAAAAGTAAGGATCTCTCCCAGTATGCCATGATGCAATTCGCAAAACTGCCCCCACATGGGGAGCCCATGGCTATGCCGGTTTTTGTAAGAAGAAACATCCATCAAAAATCATATAATTATTTTTTAATAAAATTTCCAGTAACTAAATAGTTTTCTCTTCTGTTTAAGTATCATAAATTCTCTGATCCATTCAAGTCCAAGAGATTGTGGGATAACCTTAACATCAATTGTAAGGAAGATGGAGTCCTTGGAAAATTCCAATTTGCTAATATTTTCTAAAAAACTCCATGAATCCTTACATATTTGAGTTTCCTGCTCAATTAGTGGCCTTAAAATGCTGTCCACATATTTTGCACAGCCATATGTGATAGAACCTCTACCCTCTACAATTGGCCTAAAGGGGGGGGGGGGGTCATAATAGCTTTTATGAATTTTCGGAGAACCAAAAAGGGCAGGAATTTTAGGAGCGTTCATGGTCAAAAACTGATGCATATCTATATCGATAGATCCCTCCAGGAACAAATCATTAAGCAATATGTTGATTTTCTTATACGCTATGTTAATTTCATTGATGCTAACTGGAATATATGCTTCAGTTTGTAAATATTTTTCCATGTATGACACACATATTTTTTGGTCCATAAACACAAGACCACCCCCCTTATTCGGTTTCATAACCTAATAGCACAATTATGCAATAATTTAATAAAATCACTTTCTTGTTCTGTGATATTAAGCATTTTATTCCCACCTTTTTTATTTTTGCTTATGGATCTTAGATCCATCTCAAAAATCTTTTCAAAAGTGTTGAGAATACTATGTAGTGGACAATTAAAAAGGCTCGACACTCTTAATGTGTTAGTTAAGGATGGAACACCCCCCACCCCCACCCCCCCCATACAAACCTGCAGGTTAAGCTTATGCACGAAAAGTTTTAAATCCAGGATTGCCCTTACTAAGTCCATGTTTTTGTCTGGGACAAAAGATAAACCTTTTGAAAAAAAAAAAATCAGTCATCTCATCAGAAACTTCCAAAGAAGTATAGTTATAAATCATAAAGTCCCCTTTTGAACTAGTAAGGACTTTAAGCATGTGTTGGAGAGAGCATGTCATCTCCTCCGCTGGTTCCGTCTGTTCCATGCCTGACCCTGATTTCTGTTCCCTCTGCAGTTGTTGTTCCTGCCGCCCTGAACCATCTGAAAATCCGATGATCGATTAGGCCCCGACTGATTAGTGTTACTGTTTGATCTTTGCTGGCCTGCATTAACATTGTTTATATTATTGAGTCTTTCACTCCTACGTACCGGCTGGATCTTGTCATTATCAATGTTATCAATACTTGGATCAAAGTTATTTTCATTTTCCCCGTTTTGTTCAATAGGTATTGCAGAGTTATGAGGTATAAAGCCAGTACTATTTGAGTTGAATGGGGGGCGGGGATAAGCTTTATTCGCAGCTTAATCCTGGACATCCCTTGCAATTTTTCTTTTCTTTGTCACCAGCAATTTAGCCATGGTTGCATCAATGCTGGAAAAAATTCTGGCAGTCATATTTATATCGAAAAAATTCCTTGTCTGTTTTTATTACATGTTCCAAAATTTCAAGCTCACTTTTTACTACATTTATTTCACTATTATAAAAATTAATAAGCGAAATAATAAATTCAGCCCCTTGTTTATCAAAAATCCCCAACAGTTCCCGGTGAAAGGTAGAATTTACGATCAAACCTACCGGGTACCGGCATTGCCGTAGCCCCTTAGGGATAATCTTTTTTTTCTAAACACTCTTGCAAACAGGTGGTTTCTAGCTGTAGTTTTCTACATTTAAAGAGTTTATTGTCAAATTCAGAAATTGAATCAGACATATTGACTATTATACATATCCATTTTTTAATTAACTAAATAATAGTATTGTTGGTAAACATGCATTGATTTGTTTTTAACATCTAGCATCCGTGGCTTCTATACGCGAGATATGCATATATTTATATAGCGTATAGCATTAGGAAAACCATTGTTTCTTTAAGGACAAGTATTTTCTTATAGTAATTTATTAATTGTTTAATTATGAAGTTTCCTATGTTTTAAATACTCTGTTAATTGGTTTTTAGTTGTCTGAAGAAGGTAAGACACGGATCCTACCGAAAGCGCTAATTAAATTGTGGTTGTTTGAAGTTTATCTGTTTTTTCTGACTCTGCTTACAGTGCTATCCGCCTTTGTGGTTTACCTAGATCAGACCATAAACTAATCACTCTGGATGTCCACACCCCACCACCACCTCCAACTAAGGAAACCACAATAAAAAACTTTTCTAAAGCAAACTTCACCTTACTTAAGACAGAAGTGGCAAGTTTCACAGCCCCCACGCTGAAGGATAATGCTGCCCAAGATGCAGAAACCTTTACAAATGCACTCTATGAGCACCTACAAGGATGCATGGATTGTGCCCATCCCTATCAAAACCAAGACTCACTCCCCTAAGAGAAGGGAACCAGTCTGGTGGACCCTTGCCATAAACAGGCTATACAATAGAAGGAGGAAACTAGTTCAGAAAAAAAAGCAAATCCCAAGAAGGAAAGACATCCCTGATCAGTATCAGTAAGAAACTAAAGTCCCTCATAAAATCCTCCAAGGCTAACTTCGAAAGAAAAATAGCCAAGGATTCAAAAGATAACCACAAAGCCTTCTTTAGCTATGTCAAGAATCTAATTGGCAACTCGCAGATATGCTCTGAGCTAGTGAAAAATAGCAAAAAATATACTGAACCCACTGATATTGCCAACATCCTGGCAGATAGATTCAGTGCAAACTTCACCCCCCTCTCACCCCCAAAATGGCCCACAACAATACCGGAAAAGTGTAGTGTCCCGGAAATCACAGACACACAGGTGAAAACAGCCCTTTCTAAAGCCAAAAGCACAGCGTCAATGGGGCCAGATGGTGTCCCAAGCTGCATCTTGCACGAACTAACCCCCCACCTAAACACACTGTTCAACCTCAGCCTCTCCACAGGCTACGTGCCCAAAGAATGGTGCACAGCAACGGTTATTCCACTCTACAAAGGAGGGGCCACAAATGACCCTGGTAACTATCGCCCCATAAGCCCGACTAGCCTGGTCTGCAAGGTTATGGAGCGCATCATCACGGAACTCATTAACAAAGACATTGGGAACCTCCAAACACTTGACCCAACCCAGTTCAGCTTTGTTAAGGGCAGATCATGCCTACTAAACCTAGTTGACTTCGAGACAGTCACAAAGGCCGTAGATGATGGGAAGATAGTTCACACAGCCTACCTTGACCTCACCAAGGCTTTTGACACCATTCCCCACTCGGGAATTATAGAAAAAAACTCACCAGCCTGAACATAAACACATACGTCACGAGATGGGTTGCCAACTGGCTTACAGACAGAACTCACACGGTAAGAATAGTGGGCTCCAGGTCCGACTCTAAACCAGTCACAAGTGGGGTCCCACAAGGCTCGGTCATGGGACCCCTGCTGTTCTGCATATACTTCTCAGAAGTACAGGCAAACACAGGAAGACTATGGCTAACCAAGTTCGCCGATGACTGCAAACTGGGAGCCATAATTGACTCACCGGCTGACACAGACATTCTCCAAAAGGGCCTTACTGAGACGGACACCTGGTGTCAAAGTCATGGTCTCAAGCTAAATGCTAAAAAATGCATAGTCATACCCTTTGGGAAAAACAAAACACCCATGAATTACCACATAGGTGGCAGCCCCCTTAATACAGAAGAGGCAATAAGAGATCTGGGGACCCAGGTAGATAGGAAATCCTTCTATGTAGCCCATCTAATTACTAAAGGGTTCGCATCTAGAAATAAAGAGGTTATAGTGCCCCTCTACTAGTCACTCATCAGACCCATCAGAGTACAATGCCCCATTTGGGATGTACCTCACAAGACACTTCCAACAGCTGGAAATACAACAAAAGTATCTCACCAAGAGGATTACTGGTCTCAAACATATGTCCTATGCAGTCCGACTGGAAAAACTCCAGCTGTACTCAGCGGCATATCGCTTACTCAGAGGTGATCTCTGCCTGACTTACAAGGCCATGTCCAATTCAGAATTGATGGACATGCTCCACCTAAAGAAATCCAAGTCACCACGAGCCGCTCACTCTAGTGAGCTAAACCTCACCACAACAATAAACAGAACATGCTGGAGGGATAGATTCCTTTCACAGAGACTCCCCATCCTTTGGAACAAAATTCCTAACTACATTAGGCAGAGCCCCTCACTAACACTCTTCAAGAGAAACCTTGACGAGTGGATGGGTAACAGAAAATACACCCCTGGGATCACTTCATTGGCTCTTCTTGACAGAGGCTCAGTTAATTAATCAATGGGGCAGCGAAAGCTGACACACACTGGCTAGGCTTATAAATGCCCTCGGGCAGATAGCCTAGTACCTACCTACGTTACTTTTTGTACTTAGTTTAGGTATACCTGCATGGCACGGTTGGTTAGGGAAATCCATTCAATGTGGACAGGTTGACAGACGAGATCAGACAGGAGTCCCCGTGGACTACGATGTTTGCAGAGGACATTGTAATCTGTAGTGTGAGTAGGGAACAGGTGGAGGAGACCCTGGAGAGGTGGAGATATGCTCTAGAGAGAAGAGGAATGAAGGTCAGCAAGACTAAGACAGAATATATGTGTGTGAATGAGGGGGAGGATAGAAGAATGGTGAGGATGCAGGGAGTAGAGGTGGCAAAGGTGGATGAGTTTAAGTACTTGGGATCAACAGTTCAGAGTAACTGTAAGTGTGGAAGAGAGGTAAAGAAGAGAGTACAGGCATGATGGAGTGGGTGGAGAAGAGTGTCAGGAGTGATTTGTGACAGACGAGTACCAGTAAGAGTGAAAGGGAAGGTCTACAAGAGGGTAGTGAGACCAGCTATGTTACATGGGTTGGAGACAATGGCATTGAAAAAAAGGCAGAAGTCAGAGCTGGACGTTGCACAGTTAAAGATGTTAAGATTTGCACTGGGTGTGACGAGTGTGGACAAGATTAGGAATAAGTATGTTAGGAGGTTGGAAGGTTTGGAGACAAAGCCAGAGAGGCAAGATTACATTTGGTTTGGACATGTGCTGAGAAGGGATGCAGAGTATATTGGGAAAAAGATGACAAGGATGAAGCTGCCAGGTAAGAGGAAAAGAGGAAGGCCTAAGATAAGGTTTATGGGGATATGGTGAAAGAGGACATGCAGGTGGTTGGTGTGACAGAGCAAAATGCAGAGGACAGGAAAAAATGGAAACAGATGATCCGCTGTGGTGACCCCTAATGGGAGCAGCAGAAAGAAGAAGAAGTCGTTGTTTTGTTTTTCGCTAACTAGGTGGTTCCCTCTTCTGGTAGTCTGAGAGTCTTAAGATAGGGAAAAAACAGGCAGACATCTGAAAACACCCAGGATTATACCCAGTTAATAATAAGGAAACAAGAATAGAGACTGAGCATTTTGAATTTTTTTTTATATAGCCACAAAGATTTTTAAGACTGGACAGAACTAGGACAGGTTAAATCACAAAGACTCTCATTCTTGAGTACAAGAAAAAGTCTAGAGCAAAAGTCTTTTCTGTTCTGTGGTGTTGATACAAGCTCTATGATCCTGTATTCTAAGAATTGTAGAAGGATAAGGTTGGCTAAGTTCACTTTTCTGTTTGACAGAGTGGTTGCATGTCCATAAAAGGCAAACTGCAGGAAATCTATACTGTAGCTGGAGGTCACAATTTTCTCGCTCTCTTTCCAAGGCTGGAAGAAAGCAAAGTTTCCAAAAACAGTAGAGCCTGTCACATATGGTTTGCAGGGGACAAGTGGAGGACATGAGCGAAGGTAGTTATGGAAGGATGGCACAATGTTGGGAGATCTGCCCTTGACACCCAACTGAATTTTTTAGGCATGTGGCTCTCTTAATTTACGTTTCAGTGGTCAGCTGCCTTAACAGGCATTCACTGCATTATGGCTACATTTGATGGAAAGTGTCCCCTACCAAGGCATCAGTGAGTGAGCTAAATAATTTTCCTTGTAGAATAATACTTATATATGCCCTTTTATCGTTTTAAGATGACCCCCTTAATACAACACCACGCGAGTCTAAAGTTTAATAGCACAGACCACAGTGTGGAAGAAATGTAAACCTCTTATCAAATCTATCTAGTACTCTATACTCCCTGTCATTAGGGAGATCACAGGGCTCTAGTCTGGATCCCTTAGAAGCATCTAAAAACTAATCGCAGAGTCTGCCAATGGGTTTTTACATAGGTATCTGCACTGCAAGTTTTCTGGGTGTATAAGGTTGGGAGCCTGGTTTTGCTGAGATACTTAAACCATTCTCAAGAAGAACAATTGAATGTTTAACTTTTTTCTACTCCCAAGAGTTCAAAAGGGTCTTTGCCATGTGTCAGAAAATTATTTTATTTCCGATTAAAATGCTCCCTCATAAAATTTACAGTCTCTACAAAGGACAGACTTTTGTGTGTGGGGGGTCTCTCAATGAGCTGGTCTCATTACAGTAACATAACCCATAGGGAAGTGGATCTGTTCATACAGGCCAAATCCTCCTCTCCCAGATCACAGAAAACCACTCATAGGAGAAGCCCTACCTTTCCCCAACATAGAGAGTAAAGTATGGGAGAAGCCCTTCCCTTCCCCAAGGTAGAGAGTAAAGTTGTCTTTCTGCCAAGCTGCTACAGCTT
>NC_056732.1:172183579-172208579 GCF_019279795.1 Protopterus annectens
CCATCAAAAAGCAAATACACCAGGAAACAAATACACCAAACAAGAAGGAAAGGTATAGCCAAGAGAAGTCAGGGGGCTGGAGGGAGGGAAACCAGGACTATAACAGTGAATACACTCGAACATCTACATTTATGGTAAGTGTACACAACTGTACTATGTTCTTCGTGTTACACTGTTGCAGTCATCACATTTGGCTTGATTTCCAAAGCTAAGGAAGGGAGGAGGAAGTTAGAGAGCATTAGGGCCAGCTATTAAGCCCTGCAAGACTGCAATGGCAAAACCAGCTCTGGACTTAGAAAAAAATAGGCATGCGGTAATGCTTGGTGAAGGTATGTACAGAGCTCCAGGTAGCAGCTTCTAGGATGTCCCTAGTAGGGGCTCCTCTGAGAAAGGTTGCAGAGGTAGCTGCAGTCCTGGTGGAATGTGATCTTATCCCCTGTGGGGTAGGTTTTCCATGGTGCTTGTAACAGAAGTGAATGCAATGGGCTAGCCATTTAGAAATGCCTTGATTTGAACTGGCCTTCCCCTCTGCCCCTGTAGCAAAGCCAACTAGCAGCTGTTTAGATTTTCTGAGAGGCTTAGTCCTGTCCAAATAAAATCTAAGTTGTCTGTGCACATCCAGAGAGTACAGCATTCGTTCTCCTTTGTTTTGTGGATTAGGGAAAAAAAGTAGGCAAATGAATGGACTGATTTAGGGCCACACTAGACACCACCATGGGCATAAAGGAAGGATTGGTCCTGAGGGAAACCCTGTCTGCATGGAAGATAATGAAGGGCTCCACTGCCATGAGGGCCTGCAATTCAGACGCTCGTCTAGCTGAAGTGATGGCTAGAAGGAAGGCTGTTTTCCAAGAAAGGAATTTCAACTCTGCAGTTGCAGCTGGCTCAAAAGGAGGGAGAGTAAGTTTATCCAATACAAAGTTAAAGGTCCCAGGCTGGAGCAGGGGCTCTCCTGGGGGGGGGGGGGTCTTAAATTTTTGGCCCCTCTAAGGAATTGCTTTAGCAGGGGGTGAGAGAAGAGGGGTCGCTCAGCATTATAATGTGCTGAAATGGCAGAGGCATGAATTTTAATTGACGAGAAGGATAGGCCCTTGTGGAGCATTTCTGTAAGCTGGGCACTGTTGTGCCCATCCCCTGAGTCTGGCTCCAGGAACAGTATCTTTTCCACTTTTCAGCATATGATTTTCTAGCACTAGGCCACCTTGCCTCAAGAATGACATCTAGCACCTGCTTACTGAAGGATGCTATTGGAGACCAAGGAATTAGCCAGGCTGCAAGGTTCAGGGTTTGAAGCTGAAGGTGCAGAATCTGGCCCACCTGCTGGGACAGCAGGGAAGGTTTCTGAGGCAGGTGCCATGGTTCCAGCAGTGTCGTACTGTGCAAGAGGGGGTACCAGTGCTGGCATGGCCAGTCTGGTGCAATCAGTATTGTCCTTGGCTTGTCCTGTTTGATCTTTTGCAGAACCTTCGAGAGAAGAGGCAGAGGGGGAAAGGCATAAACAGAGAGGCTTTCCCAGGTAAAGGACAGGGCATCCACTTTCCAAGCTTGACTGTGGGGAGTCCTTGTGCAGAATTTGTCCAATTGGTAGTTCTGAGGGGAGGCAAATAGGTCTACCTCTGGAGTCCCCCATTTGTTCCTCAAGAGTTTGAATATTTTTGGTTCCAATTTCCATTCGTGTGGGTCCATGAGATTTCTGCTTAGGTCATCTGCCAGTGAATTTAGCTTGCCTGGCAGGAATTGAGCTTGTAGGTGCACTTGGTAGCTCAAGGTGGTGTTCCACAGAGCCATGGCTAGTCTGCAGAGAGGGTACGAGTGGGTTCCCCCCTGCTTGTTTATGTACCACATAACTGTGGTGTTGTCTACCTTTACCAATAGTTGTCCTGGAAGAATGCGGTCTTTGAAAGCTGTCACGGAATTCTGTACAGCTAACATTTATTTTTTGTTGATATGCAGGTGCATCTGTCTCAGGTTCCATTTGCCCTGAATGCACTGCCTTGCCAAGTGAGCCCCCCATGTATAGTCTGATGCATCTGTTGTTAGGGTTTGGGCAGCAGGGGGTAGAGTGAAAGGGAGCCCCTTGTTGTGGTAGAAGGGCTCTGCCCACCAAAGGAACTCAGTCTTTATACAAGGAATGATAGGAATCATCGATTCCAGGTCCTGAGAATGATGACACCATGGGCTTTTTAGACACCATTGTAGTTTCCTCATATGCAGTCTTGCATACGGAAAGTACAGTTTTGTACCTACCATAAATGTAGATGTTCGAGTGCTAATACAGCTGCATTCATAACAGATGGGTTCTCCTGCCGTCAGGCGGGTCCTCGGTCGGCCGAATTCCAAAGTCTAGGTCCGGCATCGGTTGTCGTCGCTTCTTCCCTGACGTCAGTGCGACAGGGGTATAAAGGAACCAGCCGACGCCATTTTCTTCAGTTTTTCTTGCCCCAGATGTCAGGTGCCCCCAGAAGGAAGCCAATACATACATTTGTGTAATAAAGCAATGCAATATAATCAAAATACAGTAGTTGCAAGCAAATACACCATAAAAGAATACCCCCAATCAGGTTGTATGAGGAGGTGTTAGCCAACTGTCCCAAGAGGGGAAGGAGGGAGGGAAACCTGGACTGCAGCTGTATTAGCACTCGAACATCTACATTTATGGTAGGTACAAAACTGTACTATGTTCATCGTGCATACAGCTGCAGTCATAACAGATGGGTAGAATCCCAAAGCTAAGAAGGGGTGGTAGGCACTAGGTGGAAAATACAGTTTTGTACCTACCATAAATGTAGATGTCCGAGAGGAATGCATCTGCAGTCCTAACAAATGGGTTGTCCCGCCTCAGGCAGCCCTTCGGTCAGCCGGATTCCAAAGTCTGGGTCTGGCCTTGGCTGATGTCGCACTTCACCCGACGTCACTGCTACTGTCGATTGGGTATAAAGGCATCAGCCGACGCCATTTCCCTCAGTGTTTCTTGCCCCAGATGCCAGGTGCCCTCTAGGAAGGCTAAATTTGGATAAATGCAAATGATTCCAAATAGTAGAGAGCAAACAACAATTAAACATGTATGTACATATATACAAACAAATACACCATAATAGATTCCCCCAGCTAGCTACAAGATGGGCAAATACCCTAGGAGTACCACAGAGGGGAAGGAGGGCGGGTAATCCTGACTGCAGATGCATTCTTCTCGGACATCTACATTTATGGTAGGTACAAAACTGTACTATGTCCTTCAAGGATGCATCTGCAGTCCTAACAAATGGGTAGAATACCATAGCCAAACTGGGGGAGGAGGCACTAAGAAGATTATGGTGTAGTTAGGATCCCTTGCAAAACAGCAGTGGCAAAACCTGCTCGGGATCTGGAGTATAAAGGCAGATTATAATGCTTGGCAAATGTATGCACGGAGCTCCAAGTAGCAGCCTCTAAAATGTCTTTGGTAGCCACTCCTCGTAAGAAAGCTGTAGTAGTGGCTGTAGCCCTTGTGGAGTGAGGTCTGATGTTTTCTGGAGTTGTCTTCCCATGAAAGGAGTAACAAAATCTAATGCAATTTCCTATCCATTTTGAGATTGTCTGTTTTGAAATTGCTTTTCCTTCCATTCCTGCTGCATATGCTACCAGAAGCTGGTCAGTTTTTCTATTGCTCTTGGTTCTGTCCAGGTAGTAGCGCAATTGTCTGTGTACATCCAAAGTGTGCAGAAGTCTTTCCCCCCTGTTCTGTGGGTTGGGGAAGAATGTTGGTAGATGGATAGCTTGGTTCAATGATACCCTGGAGACCACCTTTGGCATAAAAGTAGGGTTAGTTCTCAAGGACACTCTATCCTGATGGAAGATGAGGAAGGGCTGTACTGCCATTAATGCCTGTAATTCAGAAACCCTTCTTGCTGAAGTGATTGCAAGCAGGAAAGCAGTTTTCCAAGATAAGAACTGTAATTCTGCTGTTGCTGCTGGTTCAAAAGGGGGAAGAGTTAACTTTTCCAGCACAAAGTTCAGGTCCCATGTAGGCAGAGGTGGCTTCCTTGGAGGCTTTACATTTTTGATTCCTCTCAGAAACTGCCTGAGTAGAGGATGAGAGAAGACTGGAGGATCCATGTTGTATTCTGCTGAAATTGCTGATGCATGAATCTTGATGGAAGAGTAAGACAGCCCATTGTGGAAAAGTTCTGCTAAATATTCCAGGATGTTAGCTATGTTTGCCAATGATACATTTTCTCCTTTTGCTGCACTCCAAATGAGGTATCTTTTCCATTTTGCTGAATAAGTCTTCCTTGTGGAGGGTCTGCGAGCCTCCAGGATAATGTCTTTAACCCTCTGAGATAGTTCCGGGTTATTTTGTCTCATGTAAGATTCCAAGCAGCTAGCTGCAGTGTTTTCAAGTTTGGATGCAGGATCTTGAAGTTGTTCTGTGTTAGCAGCAGAGGAACTAGAGGTAGAGGCCATGCGTGTGTCCGAGACATACTTCTCAGAAGCAGGTACCAATGCTGCCTCGGCCAGTCTGGAGCTATCAGTATGATCCTTGGGTGCTCTTCTTTGATCTTCAGTAGCACTTTGTGCATCAAAGGTAGAGGTGGGAATGCATATGCTGTTAGGTTTTCCCAACTGAAGGATAGGGAGTCGGATAGGGAGTCCACCTTCCAAGCAAGTGGGTGGTATGTCCTTGTGCAGAATTTATTTTCTCAATTGGTGATTGTGTGGGGATGCGAACAGGTCTATTTCTGGTAGCCCCCATTTCTCTGTAATGGTTTTGAAGATGTCCGGATGCAGCATCCATTCGTGGGCATCTGTGGTAGTTCTGCTTAATGTGTCTGCTAATATATTTTCTTTTCCTGGCACAAATAAGGCCTGGAGCTGAATGTTGAGGTTCAGGGCCACATTCCACAGGTCCATTGTCATCCGGCATAGAGGATATGAATGCGTGCCTCCTTGCTTGTTGATATACCACATAACTGTGGTGTTGTCCGTCCTTATCAGCAAATGACCCTGTTGGAGAAATGGTCTGAATGTCTGAATTGCCTGTTTCACTGCCAGCATCTCTTTTTGATTTATGTGTAGGTTCAGTTGATCCTGTGTCCATAGGCCTTGTATACACTTGTCTGCCATGTGTGCCCCCCAACCGAGGTCTGAGGCATCCGTGGTGATAGTCTGGCTTGGGTGAGGGCTGTGGAAAGGCAGTCCTTTGTTCAAATGACAGGCCTGAGCCCACCACAGGAATTCTTGCTTCAGGCATGGAATTAGGGTTTCTAGGCTGTGCTTGTGCTGAGAACATAAATTCCTTAGGTACCATTGCAACTTCCTCATATGCAGTCTGGCATGTGGGATCAATATTATGCAGGATGCCATGTAACCCAGGGCTTGCAGGATTTTCCTTGCTGTAAGCTGGTTCTGAGTTGTTCATGCCTTGAAATAGAGTGGTAGTTGCTTTTGCTTTTCTGCTGTGAGAAATGCCATTTGATTTGATGTGTCCAGTTCTGCACCCAAGAATGTAATCCTTTGGGATGGTACCAGCCTTGACTTTTTTATGTTGACTGTGTATCCCAAGGCCTGCAGTAGGTGAATAACTTTTTCCAAATATTTTGTTAATTTGATCTTGTTGTCCGCTTGTAGCAGGCAGTCGTCCAGGTATGGATAAATTTGAATTCCCTGAAGCCTGCAATGAGCAATTACTGATGCCAGGCATTTCGTGAATACTCTGGGCGCAGTAGATAAGCCAAAAGGCAATGCTGAGAATTGATAATGCTCTGATCCTGCAAGAAATCTGAGGTATCTTCTGCAATCTGGTCGAATAGGGACGTGCAGGTATGCCTCCTTGAGATCTAGAGTCACCAGCCAAGCCTCCTTGCCCAGCATGGGAAGAAGGTGCTGTAGGGTCAGCATTTTGAATTTTGGAACAATGAGATATGTGTTGAGAGCGGACAGGTCAAGAATAGGCCTCCATTGGTTTTCTTTTCTTGGCACCAGGAAAAGTCTGGAATAAAATCCTTGTCCTTGTTCCATAGCCGGTACCTTTTCTATAGCTCTCATCCTTAGTAAGTGGTTGATTTGTCCTAGAGCGTTTGTCTTTTGGTTTGGTGGTAGGTTTGGCATTCCTCTCTTCCTTGGTAGAGTATGGAAGTGAAACCTTTGTCTATTGTCTGTAAAATCCATTTGTCTCCTGTAATGTAATGCCAGTTTACTGAGAATAAGGCTAGCTTTCCGCCTAAGGGTGCTTCCAGTTGTTCCCTGGTAGGCGGTAGCAGAGCCAAGTCACTGTGACTGTCCTGTGGAAGTGGTAGTAGCTGGATCTGCGGCAGTACTTCTCTGGTTGTTAGGCTGCCACAGACGTCCCCTGTAAGCACCTCTGGATTGACCTCTGCCTCTTGAGCGCCTATTTCTGCCTCTCTGTGCTCTGGTGTCTGGAAAGGACCAATTCTTCGAAGGCCAATTTCTACTAAACCTAGGAGGCTGGACCTGTAAGAAGTCCTTGACTGTCTGGACAGATTTTGCTTTTTCCTCCACCTTCTTTAACACTTGCTGTGCAGGGGAGCCAAACAAACTGAGTTTCTCCATGGGAGCATCTAGGAGCTTTGACTTTACATGGTCTGGTAAGGATTGCTCTTTTAACCATGCATGCCTTCTAATCACTGTACCAGTCATAGCTGATCTAAAGGAAGCCTCCAGTGCATCATAGCCGCATTTTAAGGAACGATTACTGACCTGTTGAGTGTTATGAACCAAATCCTGAAGGGACTTACGGTCTATAGGTTCAGGAGAGGATAGTTTTTTATTTAACTGATCTAACAAAAATTCCTGATACTGAATCATGTGGAATTGACAGTTTAAAGCCCTAGCCGAAAGAGTAGCAGAAGTATAAACTTTTTTACCCCATCTCTCTAATGCTCTAGATTCTCTTTCAGAGGGGAGGGGTTTTTTGGCAGTTGCTACAGCTTTGGGGCCTTGAGAAATAGTTTCAGGATCAGCAATAGGAGCCTTATACAGGTGATAATGTGTGTCCGGGACCCTGTAGTATCTGTCGGGCTTAGCAGGGGCCGGAGGTAGAGAGTCAGGGGCAGTACAAGCATCATTGAATGCATCATCCACAACTGTTAGTACTGGAGGAATGGCTAAAGGCCTATGCTGTGGCAAATGCAAAAAGGTCCTGAGCCGTTTCCTAGAATCTGAAAAATCCTGGCCCTGCCATTGAAATTGTTCCCTCATAGCATGCAAGGTTTCCCCAAAAGAAAATTCCTCAGGAGGAGAGGCAGAAGGAATGGAGTCTTCTGCGTCAGAATCCTCATATGGAGAGTAAGGGCCTTCTGGAGGATTTGAGTTTTCTGAATCATCAGAAGAATAATCCGTAGAAACTGGTTCAGGGGGCTCTGCTCTTGGCCTCTTCTCTGGAGGGTGATGAGAGGCCCTGTCAGGGTGAGGTTGGGATCCCCTGATCAAAGTGATGAGATCCTCTGCCAGGCTAAGCATTTGGGAACTAGAGCTAGGCCTGTGTGAGGGGGTTTTAGAAGGCAAGGCCTTAGAAGATCTAGCTGCTTTAGCCCTAGAGAAAGCCTTGATAGACATGGATGCAGGGGGCCTAGCAGCTCCACGTGCAGGAGTAGATATGTCTAAAGGAATAGTATCTGATAAATCCTGGGTGCCTGCTACAGCAGGAGAAAATTCAGTAGCAGATTCAGCCATGCTGTGTGAGGCCTCGGCTGCAGGAGGAATGCTTTCGGCCGAAGGAAGAACCGAGGACTTGGTTTCAGCCGAAACCGAGACACTCGCGGTTGGCTTAACCGTGGTTTCGGCCGAAACCGCGGACCGCGAGTGTCGGTCCTTTTCCTTACGCTTTTAGCTAATTGTGAAGTCGGAGTCTCAGACGGCATTTTGTAAGCAAAAGCGGGACCAAAAAACTCCTCCGCAAACTCCGACCGACGTCTAAGTGTCCGTCGGTTGAAGGAAGCACAGGCTAGACAAGCTGCTACGTCGTGGTCTGGGCCTAAGCAAGGAAGGCAGTATGAGTGGAAATCCTTATGAGGTATTTGTTTCCCACAAGTTAAACAATTATTTACTTTTTCTGACATCGGCTGAGGCAAGAAAGAGTCCCCAACGGGGTACTTAGCTTTTTAGAAGTCTTCGGTAGTAGAAATCTCTGGATCTGACCGACCGGCACTTGCGAACAGCTTCTGCTTCGGGCACCGCGTGGCAAGAAAGACTGAGGAAAATGGAAGCACAGGCTAGACAAGCTGCTACGTCGTGGTCTGGGCCTAAGCAAGGAAGGCAGTATGAGTGGAAATCCTTATGAGGTATTTGTTTCCCACAAGTTAAACAATTATTTACTTTTTCTGACATCGGCTGAGGCAAGAAAGAGTCCCCAACGGGGTACTTAGCTTTTTAGAAGTCTTCGGTAGTAGAAATCTCTGGATCTGACCGACCGGCACTTGCGAACAGCTTCTGCTTCGGGCACCGCGCGGCAAGAAAGATGGAGGAAAATGGCGTCGGCTGATGCCTTTATACCCAATCGACAGTAGCAGTGACGTCGGGTGAAGTGCGACATCAGCCGAGGCCAGACCCAGACTTTGGAATCCGGCCGACCGAAGGGCTGCCTGAGGCAGGACAACCCATTTGTTAGGACTGCAGATGCATCCTTGAAGGACATCTAGGAGGAGCCAGGATGCCCTGCAAGACTGCAGTGGCAAAGCCTGCTCTAGTTTTGGAGTATAATGGTAGGTGGTAGTGCTTGGAAAAGGTATGCACAGAACTCCAAGTGGCTGCTTCCAAAATATCTTTGGTAGGAACTCCTCTGAGGAAAGCTGCAGAGGTAGCTGTGGCCCTTGTGGAGTGAGATCTGATGCCTGTAGGTACAGTTTTGCCATGAAAAGAATAGCAAAAGCGTATGCAGTGGGCTATCCATTTTGAGATTGTCTGTTTGGAAATTGGCTTTCCTTGAGCTCCTATAGCATAGGACACAAAGAGCTGTTCTGATTTTCTGAAAGGCTTTGTTCTGTCCAAATAATAACGCAGTTGTCTGTGGATGTCCAAGGAATGTAGTAATCTCTCCCTTTGTTTTGAGGATTAGGATAAAAGGTAGGTAAGTGTATGGCCTGATTCAAAGCTACCCTGGATACCACTTTTGGCATAAAGGACGGATTGGTTCATAAGGAAACTCTGTCCTGATGGAAGATGATAAAAGGCTGCACAGCCATGAGAGCTTGTAGTTCTGAAACTCTACAAGCTGAGGTAATAGCCAGAAGGAAAGCTGTTTTCCAGGACAAATATTGCAAATCTGATGAGGCAGCTGGCTCAAAGGGAGGCAAGGTCAGTTTTTCCAGAATGAAATTGAGATCCCAAGCAGGGATTGGTTGTTTCCTTGGGGGTTTTAGATTCTTAGCCCCTCTGAGGAACTGTCTTAAGAGAGGGTGAGAGAATAAGGGTGGATCAGTGTTGTATTCTGCAGAAATGGCTGAGGCATGGATTTTGATGGAGGAGAATGACAGTCCACTGCTTAGCAGCTCAGCTAGATACTGTAGTATTTGAGGTAAATTCAGTTTTCCAGGATCCTGGCCCTTTTTCTCATTCCAGATACAAAACCGTTTCCATTTTGCAGAGTAAGCTTTTCTAGTTGACGGCCTTCTGGCCTCCAAAATGACATCCTGCACCTCCTTGGAGTGTAGGGTCTGCTGTGATGCGAAGGAATCTTCCATGCGGCTAGATTGAGTGTTTTTAGCTGGCTGTGAAGAGTTTTGAAGCTGTGCTGAGTCAGGAGAAGAGGCATTAGAGGCAGGGTCCATGGTGGGGAATGCGTCAGGCTCCTCAGGAGTGGGTACCAGTGTTGTCTTGGCCAGTCTGGAGCAATGAGAATCATCTTTGGTCTGTCTGCTCTGGTTTTCAATAGAACTTTGGGCAGCAGAGGAAGAGGTGGGAAGGCATAAACTGTCATTGATGTCCAACTGAAAGAGAGCGTCCACTCTCCAGGCCTTTGGATGGAAAATCCTTGAGCAGAATTTTGTCAATTGGTGATTTTTGTGGGAAGCAAAGAGATCTATGTCTGGCCTTCCCCATGCTTGGATTATCTCTGTAAAAACTTTTGGATGCAACTTCCATTCGTATGGATCTGTCATATTTCTGCTTAGGTTGTCTGCCAGCGTGTTTTCCTTGCCTGGCAAGTACTGTGCTTGTAGTTTGATTTGTAAGAAGATGGCCATGTTCCAAAGTGACATGGCCAGTCTGCATAGGGGGTATGAATGTGTTCCTCCCAGTTTGTTTATGTACCACATAACTGTGGTGTTGTCCGTTCTTATCAATAGTTGACCTGGTTGCAGAATGTCTTTGAAAGCTATAACAGCATTTATTACTGCTAGCATTTCCTTTTGATTGATGTGAAGGTGCTTTTCTTTTTGGGACCATTTGCCCTGAATGCACCGATCTGTCATGTGCGCCGGCCAACTTCCCCCTTGCAGGACCCATGTTAGCACTTGTTTTTGTGACTTTACTTTACTTTACGTGACTGTATTGTCGATGTTTTCAACGGTCGATGCTTTCGTTTCGAAGTAGTGACTTTCGTTGTTTTGAACTGTCTATGTACTGACATGGATCCATGCTTACGCACTTGTTCTGCACTATGCATCAAATCCTGCAACTCCTTCAAGTCTGGTTGTTCAGGTTGTGACATTTTACTTTTCAATTGTGACAACAAAAACTGTTGGTATTTTAGCATATGGAACTGACAGTTTAATGCCCTCATGGTTAAGGTAGCCGAGGTATATACCTTTTTTCCCCAACCTTTCTAAGGATCTGGAATCTCTCTCGGAAGGTAATGGATTTTTAGCAGTGGAGGCCTTAATTCCCTTGGGGCCCTGTGAGATGGTTTCTGGGTCAGCAGCATGGCTTTTGTATAGAAATTGGTGTGAGTCAGGAACCCTGTAGTACCCATCAGGCTTGACTGGGGCTGGAGGTAGAGAATCCGGGTTAAGGCAGGCCTCCGAGTAAACATCATCTAGGATGTCCAAGACAGGAGGTATAGCCAGAGGCCTGTGCTGAGGTAGCAAGAGAAATTCCCCAAGTCTTTTCTTGGAATCTGAATAATCTTGGCCTTCCCAGTGGAAGTGTTCCCTTAAGGTATGCAAAGTTTCCCCAAATGAGTAATCCTCTGGGGGGGATACAGAAGTAATGGACTCCTCTGCATCAGAGTCTTCAAAAGGGGAGTAAGAATGTTCCTGATCATCAGAGTGCTCTGAAATAATGGAGCCCTGATCAGAGGAGGGGGATTCTTCCTCCACTCTGGGCCTTTTGTCCGGAGGGGGTTGAGAACCCCTGATAAGAGTAATTAAATCCTCAGACATTTTAAGCATCTGTTTTTTTAGGTATGGGGCCTGAAGATGGGCCCTGTGTAGCTTGTCTCTTAGAATGCATGGCTGCTTTAGACTTAGTGAAAGCCTTGATGGAAAAAGAAGAGGAAGGTCTGAAGACACCTTGAGAGGAGGTAGACCTGTCCACATTTTGAGATTCAACGCCAAGAGTGGCTTCGGTATCTGTAGACGGGGTGTGGGCCGAGGAGCCTGCGACCTCGGGCACAGGAGACACTGCCAATGAAGTGTCGTCGGTAGTCAGGGGCTGCATAGGCACCTCACGGAGAACCAGACCACGTGTAGTCGGCTTTGGCGTGGTGTCGGTAGAGGCCGCGGACCTCGTGTGTCGGTCCTTATCTTTGCGCTTTTTAGACAAAACTGGAGTCGGAGTATCCGACGACATAATATAGTTAAATGTTTTGCCAAAATAATGCTGGGCGAACTCCGCCCGACGCTTAATAGTGCGTTTGTTGAATATAGCACAAAAGCGACAGACCGAGACGTCGTGGTCTGGGCCTAAACAAGGAATACAGAGGGAATGGAAATCCTTATGCGGTATTTGGTTCCCACATGAAATACAATTATTAACTTTGTCTGACATCGGTCTGAGGCAAGAAAAGTTTCCCCAACAGGGTACTTAGCTTTCAAGAAGACTTCGGTTTCAAAATTTTCATAATTTCAGGAGCTGGCCGACCGGCACTTGCGAACTGCTTCTGCTTCGGGCACCGCGTGGCAAGAAAGACTGAAGAAAATGGCGTCAGCTGGTTCCTTTATACCCCTGTCGCACTGACGTCAGGGAAGAAGCGACGACAACCGACGCCGTACCTAGATTTTGGAATTCGGCCGACCGAGGACCCGCCTGACGGCAGGAGAACCCATCTGTTATGACTGCAGCTGTATGCACGATGAACATTTAGAATGCAAAAGGCCATGAACCCCAGGGCTTGCAGAATTTTCCTTGCAGATATAGCTGGCTCTTTGTGGCTAATAGTTTGAAGTAGGTTGTCAAATAAACCTGTTTCGCTGGAGTGAGGAAAGCCATCTGGGAAGTTGTGTTCAAGCTTGCTCCCAGGAATACAATCTGTTGGCAGGGTACTAGGTGAGATTTCTTTTCGTTTATGGTGTACCCCCAGTGAGGTTAGAAGTTCCTTTGCAAATGCCAGATGTTTTAATAGCAAGCCCTGGCTTTCTGCCTGAAATCAGACAATTGTCCAAGTATGGGTATATTGGAGTATTTCTCTGCCTGCAAAATGCAATGGCTGGAGCTAGACACTTTGTGAATAACCTGAGCGCAGTAGATAAGCCAAAGGGAAGTGTAAAGAACTGATAGTGCATGGAGCCTGCCCCGAGGCGTAAGTATTTCCTGCAAGATTCCATTATTGGAATTTGCAGGTAAGCTTCCTTTAAGTCTAAGGTTGCCAACCAGGCATCTTTGCCTAGCATAGGAAGCAGCTGTTGAAGTGTTAGCATTTTGAATTTTGGGATTACCAAAGGTGTTTAGAATAGAGGTCCAGGATAGGACACCAGGAGCTGTCTTTTCTGGGTATCAGGAAAAGTCTTGAATAAAAACCTTGTCCCTTTGTTCCGCTGGGAAAGGTTGAATGGCCCTGATACTTAAAAGGGAGAGAACCTGCTGTTGGGCCTCCACCCACTGACTTGGGGGTAGGTCTGGCCAACCGTTTGGGGTTGGTAGGGTGTGGAAGTGGAATCTGTATCCCTGGGAAACTATATTCAAAACCCATTTATCCTGGGTAATGAGTTCTCAGTTTTTTGCATGCAGGGCGAGCTTTCCTCCTAAGGGAGCAGGCAGTTGAGCAGAGCTTGGAAGGGTTAAGGTTAAGTCATTGTGCCATTTTTCCATAGGGGGGTGGCTTACTACTCCCTGCTTTGGAAGTAGGAGCCCCCCACTGCTTAGGACTGTGCGTAGTCTGAGACTGTAGCCTAGGTGGTCTGCTGTTCCTGGGTTTGGACTGAAGGCCTGGAATAGACTGGAAAGGACCAATTCTTTGAAGGCCAATGCCTACTAAATCTGGGAGGCTGTACTTGCAGGAAATCTTGAACAGTTTGCATAGATTTAGCTTTTTCCTCCATTCTTTTTAGGACTTCTTCTGCTTTGTTGCCAAACAGGCGGTCTTGGTTTAAAGGAGCATCCAGTAATTTAGCTTTAACATGATCTGGCAAATTTTGCTCCTAAAGCCAAGCATGCCTTCTAAGTACAGACCCAGTGACAGCAGCCCTGCAAGATGCTTCTAGAGAGTCAAAACCACACTGCAATGTACGTTTACCAACTTGTTCTGCAGAATGCATTAAATCCTGTAATTCTTTGTGTTCAGCACAGTCAGGAATCAACATCATTTTCTGTTTAAGTAGTCCCATAATATGCTGCTGATACTTTAACATATGAAACTGGCAATTTAAAGCCCTAATGGCCAAAGTAGCAAAAGTGTATACCTTCTTACCCTATCTGTCTAAGGCTCTAGAATCTCTGTAAGAAGGGGTAGGATTTTTTGGCAGCAGTAGCCTTAATGCCTTTTGGTTCTAAAGAAATGGTCTCTGGATCCGCAGTAGGATTCTTGAAGAGGAACTTGAGAGAGTCAGGTACTCTGTAATACCAGTCAGGTTTTCTGGGAGCTGGAGGTAAAGTGTCTGGGGAAAGGCTAGAGTCCAAGAAAGAATCCTCTACAATGTCCAGAGCAGGGGGGATAGCTAAAGGCCTGTGTTGAGGAAGCAGTAAAAATTCCCTAAGCCTCTTTTTGGAGTCAGAGTAATCCTGGCTTTCCTAGCTGAAATGCTCCCTAGAGTGTGCAAGGTTTCACTAAAAGAAAAATCTTCTGGAAGGGAAGCAAATGGAATGGAATCCTCTGCATCAGAATCCTCATAGGTAGACAAGGGCAAATCCTGGTAATCAGTAGAAACCGAAATATCAGATTCCTGATCAGAAGAATCAGAAGAAAAATCAGTTCTGGGTCTCTTAGAGGGGGAAGGGCTGGCTTCCCCTAATTAAAGGTAATAAGGTCTTCAGCCATTCTAAGCATTTGTTTTTTTAGGCATATGGGCCTAAGCATGAGGTTTGGATATTGGTTTTCTAGGCATGGTGCAAGTTTTAGGCCTGGATGAAGAAGATGACGTCTGTTTAAAATGCAAGTCTCTAGGCCTGAATACAGACTCAGAAGCCGGTGTCTGCACAGCGGCTCCGGATCCATCCAAGGTAGAGACATCTGCAGGTTCCATAATCGAAGAAGCATCTCGTGGCATACCAGACTCCGAATGGGTCTCAGTAGAGGCCTGCGAATCTGAAGTAGCGGGTATCAGGGGCTGCGAAAGTGCCTCACTGAGTACCGGCGGACTGGGGGCTAGCTTAACGGAAGCGTCGGTGGCAGTTTTGGACCTATGCGGTCTCTGTCTTTATCCTAACATTTTTTTTGGAAGATTGGTAGTCGGATGGCTTAATGAAGCCATTTCAGAGTAGAGATACCAAAGTACCAAAATAATTTGCTGCAAAGATAGCCAGACGATGAATAGTTTGGGGGTTGAACAAGGCACAAAGCCAACAGCGAGGGACGTTGTGGTCTGGGCCTAAGCAGGGAATGCAGTATGAATGAAAATCTTTGAGGTATTTGCTATCCACAGATAAGACAATTGTTAACTTTTACTGACATCGGTTGGAGCAAGAAAAAAGATCCCCAACGGGGTACTTATCTTTTTTGAAGACTTCGGTTCTGAAACTCGAAAATGAAAATTTCAGGAGTCGGCCAACTGGCACTTGCGAACTGCTTCTGGTTCGGGCACCGCACGGCAAGAAAGACTGATGTAATAGATTCAGCTGCATGTTTTATACCCCTGATGACCTGACGTCATGGAAGAAGAGACAGCATCCGACGCAGGACTCCAAGACTCTGGTATTCAGGCCGGTTGAGGGCTACCTGCAGGCTGATAATCCAAATGTGATGACTGCAACAGTGAAACACGAAGAACATCAAGTGGCTACTGAAGCAGTGAACAAACATCTATGTTACGGTAGGTTCACTTACACAAAACAGTACCGGGTTCACCATACTGATCAATGATGCAAATGCCTATGGGTAGATTATCATAGTACAGAAAAAATGGAAGTAGAAGGGGAAGGGGAAGGGTCCAGGAGGCCTCCAAGAATGGTCTTAGCAAAGCCTGAGCTAGACCTTGAGAAGGAAATTTAGTTTGTAGTGCTGTGTGAAAGTATGTACAGAGGACAAATTTGCTGCATCTAGGATACTTCGAGGCCAATCCTTTCCAAAAAGCCATATACAAAACCAAGGCCCTGATAGAGTGTGCCTTGAGCCTGCCTGAAACACATTTTTGTTGTGGTGGGAATAAAGTAATAGCCTGAGAGAACCATTTGATAGTAGTGTGATTTGACGCAGGTTGCCCCTTCTTACCTTCACAAGAAATGAAAAACTGATTGGTAGATTTGAAAGATTTTATTCTGTCACAACAGTACCAGAGTTGTCTGCGGACATCCAAGGTATGCAGTATCCTCTTTCTCTCACTTTTGTGGACAGAGAAGAACACAAGGAGATGGCTAAAGTAAGCTCAGATACCACTTTAGGCATAAATGGATTATTTCTCAAAGAAACCCTGCCTTCGTGGAAAATTAGATAAGGTTGACCTGTCACAATAGCTTACAACTCATACTGTTCTTGCAGAGATCACAGTAATCAGTAAAATGGCTTTCCATGTTAAGAACCTCAAAATCAGCCAGATGAGCTGGTTCAAATGGAGCAAGTGCTAGCTTCACTAACACAAAGTTAAGATCCCAAGGAGAACCCACCATTTTTCTTGGAGGTCTCTTATGCAAAACCACTTTCAAACAAATTTTGACATGAGAATACCTTGAAAAAGGGGTTCCATGGATAGACGCGCTGCAATGGCTGACAAATGAACCTTGACAGAGGAGCAAGACAGTCCACAGGAAAGTAACTCGCACAAATATTGCAAAACCAGAGAAACACCAGCCCTGAATGGTGCTAGTCATGTGGTTAGCACCAAACAGAAAAACCTTTCCACTTGCTTATATGATTTTCTAATAGTGGGCTTTCTTGCCTCCATTAATACCTGCTGCACATCCTTAGTAAACAGATGCCTAAATGGTAACCCAGGCAGTCAGCTGAAGCTGTTGGGGGGTGGGGATGTATCAAACACCCTGTTCTTGAACCAGTCTGTGAGGAAGCTTATGGTAATTGCCTATGGCCAGTTCCAAATGCAGGGGGGCACCACCGTTTCCTGGGCAGAAAGAAGTTACCACAATGATCTCGGATGATTCATTTTTAAATCTTCAGAAGTACCCTGGATAAAAGTGGAATGGGTAGAAAAGCAGAGAGGAGTATTTTCACCCAAGGAAAAGAAAAGGTATTAGTCATCCAGGTCTTCTTGTATGCAGTCCTGGAGCAGAATTTTTGCCAGCTGATTGTTCAGAGAGGAGGCAAAAAGTTCTACTTGAACTCTCCACAGATGGATCAAATACTGGAAGACATCCTGATCTGATTTCCATTTATTAGGCTATCCCCTTGCCCTGTTCAGTGCGTCTACAACACTGTTTTTGCTCGGATGTAATGTAAAATGCCTCTACAGTAGGACTGTGCCATATCACATGCTACCAAGGCTAGTTTGCAAAGGAGGTAAGATCTGGTTTCCCTTGATTATTTATGCACCGCACTACTATGTTATGGTCTATAACAACTGGAAGTAGTCCTGAGGAAAAGAGGTGATTCATAGAGTTGTGTGCCTTGATAAGGGTATAAGCATCTGTTATGTTTATGTGCTTGTGTCCTTCTTTGCTTGCGTAGGATTGTCAAGGGGATAAACGCACGAGGCATTGGGGAACAATATGCTTAGCAGCAGCTTGGTTAACAAAACCTACAGTGCTGGGATGAGTGTATAAAAACCTGAAAGACTGAAGAACTTGTAAATTGTATCTGCTTTCTCAGGTACTGCAGGCTGGTTGTCAGGGAAACCACAGGCTGTATGTAGCAAACACATTCTCCAATGCTGACAGCACTGGGGGGAATGGGTAAAGGTTCTAAGAACTCCAGTTGTAACAGATCAAAGTGTTCTACTGAACACTGGCACATTCTGGAAACAGTCACAGAGAAAATGAGCCCTCACAGGGAGATTCAGATACCATGCTCTTCTCAGCGTCTGATTCAGAAATCTTTGGAGAAAAAAAAATGCATCTGTCCCAACACATTCCTCTCTAGATTAAACTTAGGAATTTCTCTTTTCTTAAAGAGATTCAATATTTCTTTTATCAGAGACCACCAGATAAGAAAGGTCCATAGACTGTACAAGACCAGAGACCAGGCCTTAGCTAATCTTGTCCAGTACAGCTGGTGCAAGAAAAAATAAAAGTTTAGTTTTGCAGTTCTTTTTGACATGAAAGAAGATACATGATTATTAATTGCAGCAGCAGTTATCGCAGGGATGGATATACCATTATGGCTAAGCAGAGGCACCTTCCTTGCCACTTCTCCCAAGACTGACTCTCCCTTGTCCAGTAAGGGAGACCCTAACAGCTATAGCAAGCATGGCTAACCCCCTGTCCATAGTGGCTGTATGGACAACACAACAGGGAACCACAGAAAATGAAGAGTGATCTGTAAAACTACCTACGGCCACAGCAGAGCCACATACCTGCAGTGGAAGCAAATTGCTTACCTGGTGTTGTGGCAAAGACTATTCAGTTAACTTTTTCTTTATGGGGCTAGAGGAGGTCTGACCATGTGACCATTGGTTTGTTTCATAGTCAAACTGAAAACAGTGCTTCTTTCACCAAGGAAAATAAGCAATCTATAAACAGATTTCAAAAGTAACTTTTCCCAGTTAAAACACAGTAAAAAGCACTCCAATACACTTTGCTAGCCCCCAAAAGTAATTTAAGCACAGTCTATCCACAGAAAAAAAGTTTTAGAATGTTTTAAATAACTTTTACACTGCCAAAAACTAAAGTGCACTCCTATTTAAAAGTACAGTAACTTCATGTGGCAGTTAACAAAAACAGACATTCCTAGCTTAAAAAATACTTTCACAAACAAGAAAGTTAGTTTAAAAACAATAGAAATAATATGCGGAAGTTTACCCTTCTCCCAAAGAGAATGCATCTGCTCAGCAATGGAACAGCACAAGCTTACTGTTGACCCTTGAAACCCTGCAGAGAAGCACTTCGGTGGCAGAAAAGCTGTGAAGGGCTTGGAACCCAAATTTGTCTTTTAGTCAGCTCAGCTCAAGTTGCCTAATGGTTTGAGCGCATGGGCAGTGCCCTGAAGCCTTAACAGTCTGGCTGTTACATTCCTAACAGGATGCAACCTATATCGCCAAAGCTACTGCAACAGTGACCAATATGATGAACTTCCACAGTTATACCTAAATGGCTTGTCTCTTCCTGACCAAGCAGTTCTTAACTTTTCTAATAGACACAGGCAAAGCAAACAATCTTCCAGCACTCTTCTTAGAGGTATGGAGCACTTTACAACTGGTGCAACAGTTTTCCACAGCAGTTGGCTATATTTTTACCAAAGAAAAGAACGTGTACTTCTTGCTTCCACGGCAATTTAAAATCTTTAAGGAAAAGCACTGACAAAAGCATTTGCAGAAAATGTTTCTGCACACATTTTTCTGAGATTGACAATTTTTTTACCATGCGTAGGACTATTGATGACCACAGTCAGGAACCAACAGTAGTCTAGCTTATTACAATCCAGAACTGAACTATATACAAATTCAGTGGTACATAATGATGGCCACAAAGCAAATTCCAGCTTCCTTCAATGGCAAGGACCAAAATAAAGAAAAAAAATCTCTCAAAAAACACAGAACAAAGAAAACCAAAACTGCAGCTGAAAAGCAACTATACTGACCAACAGCTGAAGGAGGAGGTTTGAGCAACAGAAAGTTAGACATACATGCATGCATGCAAAAGCTTCCCACAAAAATGTGCCCCATAAGTTCATCACAGCTGTAATACATTCATTTCAGGGGACTTTTGCAGTAAACCACTCATATATGCTCAAGTCCTATTACTTCCCCATCTACTAGAGTACAAGAGATACAAAGCAACAAACATTGGTAGGAAAAATTGCTACTCAAGAATTTTTTTTATTTTTTTTTTTGTGAGAGAGACTGCTCCTGCAGTCTGTCAGTCATAAAAGTCTCCTCCACAGTCAATTGGTGACCACTGTGACAGGAGTCGACTGGGAAGGCCCATCAGTCAGTAAATCAGTGGTGGTTGGCAGTCTTCTGATAGTTGCAGTTCTGGAGGAAATGGCTGTGTATAGTTGGGGATAATTAAACCTAACAAGTACTTGCTAACTTGGGGCCACAAGGCCATACTGACAGATATTCTTAAACAAGAAACTCACTAAAGTTTTTATAGAACAGACTAACAAATGTTATTAAGGGTCTCCCATACAGCTTATCTAACTGTAAGTACACAACAGTGTGCGAGAGTGTGCCAATTATACTCAAACTGAGAAACAGCCTCATTATAGGAAGAATCATAAGTAATCACCTCACTATAACAAGCTTCTCGTAGTGAGGTGCTTACATATGAACTTGTGTCATTAGTAAGGCTAGTGCTCAGTCATACACATCACTTACTACAGAGCTGCACTGGAAACCTGATGACCACTTTAGAATCTGTAGTATACTTAGTTGTTGCTATAAACAATGCTGGCAAAGATTTTAAAGCTACTAGACAATTTATGCTGCCATTGGTAATAAATCAGGGGCAGCTAAAACTCCCTCTGTAATATGAAGAATTCAGATCAGCCATCAGATCATAAATAACTACAGTGTGGGTGCCTGAAATGGATTCCAATAAATTCATTTCTGAAGCTTCACTCAAGTGGTGAATTTTTTGGAATCCATTTTTCAAACACAAACTGGTTACGACTGGTGATCCAATCATAACCCTCTATATTATTTACTTTTGTTGACTGAAAATGCTCAGCTCCGCAGATCCATCTCACTGGGGTACCAGAAAGGAAATCTGCAGCATTCAGAATCACAATACAACATGAACAAGAAAGTGCACATATAAGAAACTTTTTTCTGCATGTTCACATAACAGAGGAAAAAATTACAACAAGTGACAGTAAACCTACAGAAGCATTATTAATACCTTAGCTAAATGTTTTATACACTTACTTATAAGCATACATTTGCATTACACATTAAATTTATTCAGCCCCCTGTAGGAGCTTACAATAAATGTATTATATTTCAGTACATTCACTGTTCATAGTTTTAGAAACTCACCATAAAGTTAAGACTCACTTTTGCATTGTTCATTTTTGAGTTACCTGTGTGGAGGCAGCTCCAATGGCTCTGACTTCCAGAGCTATGCCTTCCCCCATAGCCTCAGTTAATGACCTCCCATCACTATACAAAGACAGTACAGTTGCGTAAAATCTTACCATAGCGACGGATGTTTCTTCACTGTTGCAGTATTCCTAGCATAAGGAGATTCCCTGCCAAGTGTCCTAACATCTGGCCAGTATGCCAAAGCTTTTTACTACCAAAGGTACGCCATACATCACACATATGCTCCTCGCGTACATAGGGCATAATAGCAGAGTACCATCCTCAGAAATGAATGCCCCAGTTGGAACGCCAACCTAAGGAAAAGAGGTAAACAGTAGATCCAGAATACACAAAAGTACCAGGGGGAAGGAGGGAGGGATTGAATACTGCAACAGTTAATAGAAGGACATCTATCTTTACAGTACGATTTTACACAACTATACCATGTCCTCCTATTCTACTCTTACAGTGTTCTTAACGTAAGGGAGAGTGTCAAAGCTCAGAAGGAAACTTCTTGGGTGGAGGAAGGATCAGTACAGCTCTCTAGAAAGCTGGGAATGCCATGAATGGCCCCTGCAAAACCAACTCTAGAAATTCCATCTAACTTGTAGTGTTTGGTAAAGGTATGCACAGAAGTCCAGGGAGCTGCCTCAAGAATGGAATTGGGGTCCAAACCCTTGGATAAAGCACCAGAAGAAGCCACCGCCATAGTGGAATGAGCCTCAATAGAAGAAGGAAGGGCTTTTCCATGAGAAACATAACAAAAAGAAATAGCTTTAGAAATACAAGAAGAAACTGTCTTTTTGGAAACAGCTAATCCAAAGACCTGGGATAAAAAGAAACAAAAAGCTAAACAGATTTCCTGATAGCCTTAGTCGTATCCAAATAAAATCTGAATTGTCATCCAAGGTATATAGTACCTTCTCACTAGCAGATTGTGGAGAAGGGGAAAAAGTAGGCAAAGATTGAGTGACAACTCATTCACCACCCTGGGCATAAAAGAAGGGTTAGTACGCAAGGGCACCCTGTCCTTATGAAAAACCAAAAAAGGAGGGTAAGTCATAAGGGCTTGAAGCTCAGACACCATATGGCTGAAGTAAGGGCTAACAGAACAGTCTTCCAAGAACAGTGTTGCAAGGAAGCTGAAGCCGCAGGCTCAAAAGGAGCCAAAAAGTCAATTCTTCCAAAACAAAATTAAAATACCAGGGAGGAGGAACAGGTTTCCTTGGAGGTCTAATGTGAAGGACACCTTTCAGAAATTGTTTTGCCTCAAACCTAGAAGCGAAATGAGGGGATATAGGCAGACAAGCAGAGATAGCTGAAAAGTCTGACTTAACAGAGGAAGAAGCCAATCCAGCACTGAGCAATTCACATAAGAACCACAGGAACATCCACCAAGAGTGGATCCAGATTATGTGAAATACACCAGACAGAAAACCTCTCCCATTTGGATATATAGGATTTCATGGCCTCCTGCAGAACCCTAAGCACATCCTCAGAGAAAAAGGTGTCTGTAAGGAATCAGAATCCTATCATCCACACAGTCAGCTGAAGAGTAGACAGGTGGGGATGGATTAGGGATCCTTTGTCTTGTGTGAGTAGGTCAACCCTGTGAGGTAACTTGTGATGATTGCCCTTGGCTAAATGCAGAAGAGGGAACAAATGCTGTCTTGGCCAAAAAAAGAGATTCACCATCAAGATTTTGGGTTTGCCCTGTTGAATCTTGAACAGAACTTTTGAATGAGAGGAAAGGGAAGGACTGCATTAAGAAACTTCCCTTCCAAGAAAATGAGAGAGAGAGTGTCAACTTCCAAACAAGAGGACCTGGGACTCTGGCACAAAATTGGGGGAGATGTCTATTCAGAGGGGACACAACTAGATTTGCAGAGTACCCCACTTCTGGACAATGTCCAGAAACACATCTCTGTGAAGCATCCATTTGTGGGACTGATTCAAGGACCTGCTCAGAGTGTCTACCACAAGGTTTTGACCTCAGGGAATATAAACCACAATGAAGAGTCACATGATACTGAACCACAATTTCCCATACCATGACTGCAAGCCTGCTAAGAAGGTACGATTTTGATCCCCCCATTTGTTCACATGCAACAGGACTGTGGTGTTGTCTGTAAACACTTTGAGAGGCCCTGGGGAGAAGAGAGGCTGGAAGGCCTGAAGTGCTAGCAGAAGCGCTCTCATCTCTTTTACGTTGATGTGCTCCTTCTGCTCAATAGGGGACCAGACCCCCTGCCCCCTGCAATTTCTCTGCGCCAAAGACTACTCCCCAACCTATCTCTGAGGCGTCTGTGAATAGTTCTTGAGATTAAGAGGTGGAAGGGAAGGCCTGGGTTCAGAGACAACTGCTGAATCCACCGATGAAGTTCCCTCTTTATAAAAGGAAGAAGAGAAACTGTAAATTCTATGGGATGTGCAGGTTGTTAGTAACCACAAACACGATGGCAAAACGGAGAAAGAAGAAAAAACTAATAAAATACTGTATTCTCCGTCTGTACAGAGTCCAATAAAGGCAGTCCTACCAGCGTAACGATAGATCATAATTTCAATTTTGACTCTTCAGTCCAAAAGTACAAACACCAACTTTATTCACGAACACCAAGTTTATTAGTGAATGCAGTGATTCCATTAAGCGCTTTCATTTCCAAATGTATGGAAACTTCATCAAAATAACACTGCCACAAAGAACAACCCACATATATATGTTAAAAGTTAATTCATTGGTTAATTAAAACCAGATACGTAGATTTAAAGGTCCATGCTTAGGAAAACATTGGTTGTACAGTTTACATATGTAGTATTGTATAATGTTCAACTAGCATATACTATACTGAATAATATTAAATAATATTCATATTTGTAGGTAATTAAATATATGAATAGAAACAACATTAGACCTATGTTGCCCATATAAAACACAATAAAACCATGTAAGAAAAACACATATATAAATAAACACATATATGTATGAAAACACAAAATTGAAAAAACAGAATTAAAAAACACCTAGATATCTACTCTCAACCTATTGTAAAAAATATATATGTATATTTTATAATATTTAATAGATAACGGATAATAGGTAAAGGACTGAAATCCACTAAATATTCATGACAGTTCAAATAAATTCAAAAGATTTTCAGGATATAAAAAAATCAAAATTATGTTAGATCATTTTGAATCTATAGTGTGTTATGCGAGTGTGTAATATAAAATGATATTGTATAATGTTATAACATATGGTATATGATGTATATAGTGTACCTTAAATAATCTAAAATAATCGTGATGTCATAACCTGTTGTTGTAATATGTTATGATGTAATAATTACTGTAATTCATGTAAAGTGACCCTAAAATATGGAAATAGACAACACTGTAAAATTCAGTGTAAGAGTAATTTCTTGTTATACACTTTTCTTTTGATTTTGTTTGCTTTTAATTTTAAAGCTGGTATCAATGATACATGGTCATTCAAACCAAGGGGTAGATTAGAATCCAGCCTTAGTTGCCAAATAAGTTCCTTATAACTAACCTGGTTTTCCCAATCTCCCCCTCTGTGTTGTTTCTAGGTACTTTTTCCAATACCCAGAACTTTAAATTAGCCTCCTTACATGTTAGGGTGTGACGATAAAGGGCATTAGTATCCTTCTTCTTATCGATATCATAAGTGTGTTCGTAAATTCTTTGACATAAATGTCTTTCTGTCTTGCCCACATAGTAACACCAACATGAAGTACAGTAAACCAAATATACTACTCCACTAGTGTAACAGGTACAATATTATTTCCCTTTTATAGTGTATGGAATGGTGGGTAGTGTTAGGTTATCTATGTTGGCTATAAATGTACATTGTGGGCATCTTCCACATCGAAAAGTACCTTTTTTCTAATATCCATCTCCAATTTATTCCTTTCAAAAATGTTTTTGAGGTTAGGTCCCCTTCTAAAACTGTAACAAAGATGTTTGTCAAATATCCCTGAAGTGTTAGGCATACTTTTAAAAGACCTTTAAATTCACCATTTTATTTAAATGGACCTTTAAATCTACGTATCTGGTTTTAATTAACCAATTAATTAATTAACTTTTAACATATATATGTGGGTTGTTCTTTGTGGCAGTGTTATTCTGATGAAGTTTCCAACCCATGAAATACCCTTGCTGAATTATGGGAAGAACCCAAGAGTCCTGCGTTGTCTGTCCAAAGTGGAAGAGACAGACAAAGATGAAGGGAAAGAGGAATGAGGCTGTGAGGAATGTGAGCCAGATGCTACTTGCCTTGTTAGGAAAGGGCTGCTTCTGACCAGGAGAAGCCGGAGAAATTTTAGGCA